>NC_141043.1:43540000-43550000 GCF_052040795.2 Danio rerio | reverse complement strand
CATATTCTGTTGGAATGTGGAATTTTGAATACAATTAGACAACATTTTATAAGGAATGTACTTTAATGGACATTTTTATAAAAAAAAAAGGTACCACCAGGAAGAATCTTAAATTATTAATTATCAAACATTAAACTGAGAAATCATAACTTTTTTGTGTGAATTTTATTTATTTATATTTTATGTTTATCTAAGTAACTATTTATTGTAATACGAATTAGTTTTTACCATGTAATATTTTTGTGTATATCCATCTTGCCATGAAATAGCCATACGTTGCTGATTTGGCAACAAATAATAAATAAATTAAATGTGTCTAAGTTTATAATTGGACATTTACCTAATTAGACATTTAATAGTACAGTGGAATATTTTATATACTTTGAATATATATATGGTCAAAATTATTAGCCCCTTTAAGCTATTTTTTTTTTTTGCTAATCTACAGAGTAAACCTTCATTACACAATAACTTACCTAATTACCCTAACCTGCCTAGTTAACCTAATTAACCTAGTTAAGCCTTTAAATGTCACTTTAAGCTGTATAGAAGTGTCTTGAAAAATATCTAGTCAAATATTATTTACTGTCATCATGACAAAGATAAAAAAAAATCTTTTATTAGAAATAAGTTATTAAAACTATTGTTTAGAAATGTGTTGAAAAAAATCTGCTCTCCATTAACCAGAAATTGGGGAGAAAACAAACGATGACTAATAATTCAGGGGGGTTATTATTCTGACTTCAACTGTATATATAATAGGACATGCACCTTTTTAAACTTCAAATTAGTGAATCTAAATAATCTCAAGAATGATAAGTATTTTAAAGTGTTTATAGCTTTTTGTATTATTTGCATTAGGCTGTTATGTAATCATCAGTGGCAAAAAATGATCTCAAAATGACAATTATATTGCTTTTTGCAACAATTTCTGTGACAATATATCACACAACAACAATTCCTTGTCGTGATCATCCTATGTATGTATATTAATAAGATATTTGCTGTTTTTATTGTGATGTTGGCTGTAGTACTTATAAAGTGTGATGTTAGATCCCCAATCCCACCCAATACCTAAACCCAACTACCATTATACTATTAATAAGCAGCAAATATGGAGTTTATTTGGCTAAAATGCTTAGCTAATGGTTTGTTAAAATGAGTGTAAAGTAATATTTTGAGTAAAGTTGGAATGTAATGTTCTTAGGTAAGGTAAGTCTTAAGTATATGTATTGTGATTGTGTAGTGTATGTTTTGTTGTTGTATGAAGTGAGACAGATCAATTTTCAGCTTTACCTGAACAATAAAGTAACAATAATAGTAAGAATAGTAACTTAAAATAAAGCGTGACTGGAAAAAGTAGTGTGAAGGGTATACAACAACATGTTCTTCTTTTAGAAGTTTAGGAGGATTGTTCATATTGAACATCAATTTAGCATCTACCAAATTATTTTATTGTATATTCCATTTTTTAAATCCATGAATATTCAAAACATCATGTCAGATTTCCAAAAAATATTTTTCTAATCTATTAAAAAATTTATTAAAGTATCTATTAAATATTCATTCAGTCATTTTCTTTTCAGCTTAGTCCCTTTGTTAATCTGGGATCGCCACAGCGGAATGAACCACCAAATCTATTGAACATCTGTTAAAATATCTATTGACTTCAATCATCTTATGATGGATAAAAAACTATGAATACTGTATGTGCAAGTAACAAGACAAAGTAAAGAAAAGTTACATTACTTACATGATTTTAGTCCTTGTCCTTGTTTGGTAGGAGAAGAAAGATCTTGGTTTACTGAAGCAAGTGATCAGTAAGGTCCTGCTTTAACCAGCGTGTCTTTCCACTGCAGCCCTTGATATTTATACACCTCATGTCCATCTCCACCCCTGCCGCATCCCCTGTGAGAAACAAGAAAGGATTTTGGGTGAGTGACGTTAATTTGATTGTTCTGGTTTTGGGAATTAAGTTGAATCAATGTCTTAGTCTAATTGTGCTGGAATGATGATGGAGTTTCAGAGTAAGGAGAAAATGTCGATTTATAATCTAGATAAAAAGCCAGCGCCAGACCAGTCATGGCAAGGTCACAGTCCTGATTCCCAGAAAATGCACTTGTAGATCTGATGCCTTCAGAATTGTCATAACGCATCGTTTTTTAGATTCAGTAAAGTATTAGAAACATTCATAAGAGATTTTACTTTGTGAGATTAAACTCTGCCATAATGAAAATTACCCCATTATGCATGCCTTGTTTACTGTTGATTGCTAGGTTACCAATACTATAGTGCGCCACTCTAACAACTTGATGGAAACACCTAATTCACATTAGTTTTTTGTTTTTTATTTTTTTGCGAACTTTGAAAAGATAAAAAGTTTCTTGGTTATTACACCAGATTAAGAGTATAGTTCTGTGCCTTATTGACAAAAAAAAATGCAGATCTTCATTTTTTTATTGGTCTTGGCACACAATTTAACTTCAGAAAAGTCAAGCGTTAAAAAGGAAAGTTATTTTAATATTCATTTTTTGAGTGAGATGCTAATGGTCTAATCTGATTCAATTATCTACGCTAAGCTAAAAGTCATCTAAATAAATTCAATAAGTAAAACTCAACTTTAACTCTAGGGGAACATTCATTCATTTTCTTGTCGGCTTAGTCCCTTTATTAATTCGGGGTCGCCACAGCAGAATGAAACGCCAACTTATCAAGCAAGTTTTTACACAGCGGATGCCCTTCCAGCCACAATCCATCTCTGGGAAACATCCACACACACACTCATACACTACGGACAATTTAGCCAACCCAATTCACCTGTACCGCATGTCTTTGGACTGTGGGGGAAACCAGAGCACCCAGAGGAAACCCATGCGAAGGCAGGGAGAACATGCAAACTCCACACAGAAATGCCAACTGAGCCGAGGTTCGAACCAGCGAGCCAGCGACCTTTTTGCTGTGAGGCGAATGTGCTACCAACTGCGCCACTGCCTCGCCCTCTAGGGGAACATATAAAGTAAAAGTATATATGTATAAAGTGAATAAAAGTAAAGCAATCCTTTACAACATTTTTGTTAATTATATACATTTTAACCTCTTAAGGCCCAAGGTGTTTTTTTTACATGCATTTTTTGTTTCTCTTTGCTATTTGGGCTTATTGGAACCTAATTAGAATAAAAAACAAAGTATTTTGATATGATGTACTTTTAGATAAAAATGATGTCCATATATGTGGACTCGTGGTCAGAATTTGAATAAAACACTTTTTCCTGACTGTTTTTAGTGCACATTTAACAAAATTTTCTTTGGGAACTTGCTTTAACTATCAGAAAATAAAAACAACATTTTTTCCCCATTTTGGACAGTTAAAAATGGTGTTTGGGACATTTCATATGCTGCAAACCAGTTGCAGGATGACACTGTATGTCTGTATTTTAAATAGCCACTTAAGAGCTAAAAATGTGCTGTGCACATATGTGGACACTCAGGCCCTACGAGCTTAAGAAAGAACAGATATGACATACTGAAAATCTCCTATTCCAGCACATCCCAGATTTGGTAACAATGGACCTTTTTCACAAGACCGTTATGATGCGCTTAACAGTCATCAGCATCTTAACTCCTTAAAAGTTTTTAATATTTAGATTTTGTTTTGAAAAAACATCGGAACATTTATATGCATTTATGTATTTGATCATCTTTGCATCAAATTACAAAAAAAGAATTACCGCTTGTGCGAGGTGTTTCTAATGCAGTATCTATGGGACAGGACGTTATTCCAACCCAGGCTCATTCTGAAAACATAGTCCAGCGGACGTTTCTGGATACCGCGAAATACGTCCCGGGAGGTACGTATTTGTGCAGTTTTTGTTTTATCCGCGAGAGGCCGCTGTGTGTGCTTTTTCATATCTCGAATGTCTCTCGCGAGTGCCGTTTGCGCCCGCGCTGTTCTCGCGTCAACCCACCAGAGGCCGCTGTCTGACTGACCGAATGATTGACTGCACAACCGGCTAATCGGCTGACCCACCCTCCTCTTTCCCTGAACCCAACCAGTTTTACCGATTGACCCGGCTGCCTGCTCACTTCCCTAAACCCGAGCAACAATTTAGAAAAGCCGTCTAGAAAAAGAAAAACCCTTGTCTGTTTTTTTTTTTTTTTTTTTTTCCGGATTTCACCACATTCTCACCCTGTTATGAACTCGTTCTCTTTATTTTTTGGATTCTGTTTTTGTCTTACCTGATTTCTGGAACCGCTCTTCCCCGGACTCGAACCTGGACGCCTTTGTCAACTCCTCCTCTCTGCATCTGAAGTCCGCCGACGCACATGATGAGCTGACCGGACAAACTGACTGCGGCGGGAAAGCCCTCCACACGGAGGTAAGCGGTCAGCCGGCAAGCGCGAAAGGGAACGGCGTCACACCGCCCCGTAGCGTTCGCTTAAACAAAATGAGCTTGGGTTGCGTTATTCTCTGCTCTGGCTGCTGTCATCAGTCTCACATTTTTTTTCTTTATTTTGACAGTCTTTATAACATCATCGTGGAGTTTTTTAAAGTATCGCACGAGAAACGAATGAGGGAAATGTCATATTTCGAAAATATCAATGTAATTTTGATAAAAACCCCATAGTTTAGAAAAACGTTTGTGTATGCTAACTTGAAATGGTTTTGGACTTGCATATGCAGAATTAGTGAATCCCCATTATGCTTGCCTTGTTTACTGTAGGTTGCTGGATTACCAATGCTATAGACAGTAGCTCTAAAAACTTGATGGAAACGCACCTATAGTTGAAGTCAGAATTATTAGTCCCCCTTAGAATTGTTTTTGCTATTTTAAATATTTCCCGAAGGATGTTTAACAGAGCAAGGAAATTTTCACAGTATATCTGATAATATTTTTTCTTCTGGAGAAAGTCTTATTTGTTTTCGGCTAGAATAAAAGCAGATTTAATTTTTTTAAGCCATTTTAAATTCAAAATTATCAGCCCTTTAAGCTATATATTTTTCGATATTCTACAGAACAATCGTCATACAAAACCTTGTCTAAATACCCTAATTTGCCTAGTTAACCTAATTAAGCTTTTAAATGTCCCTTTAAGCTATCTTGAAAAATATCTAGTCAAATATTATTTACTGTCATCATGATAGAGATAAAAAAAAATCCGTTATTAGAGATGAGTTAAAACTATTATATTTAGAAATGTGTTGAAAGAAATCTTCTCTCCATTAAACAGAAATTGGGGGAAAAATAAACAAGGGGAGAATAATTCAGAGGGGCCATTAATTCTGACTTCGGCTCTAATTCACATTAGATTTTTGCAAACTTTAAAGAGATTGAAAGTTTCTTGGTTATTATATGAGAATGAGAGCATAGTTTCTTGTCATATCAACATAAAAATGACTTTTCATTTTCATTGGTCTTAGCACACAATATATAAATATATATATATATATATATATATATATATATATATATATATATATATATATATATATATATATATATATTTATTATTCTTTTTTTTTTTAGCAAAATGCTAATGGTCTAATCTGATTCGATGATCTAAGCTAAGAGTCATGGGTTAAAACATGGTAAAACCCATCTTTAACTGTATGGGTGTAGTAAAATGAGCATATTTCCAAATAAAGTGGAGTGATCCTTAAAAATATTTTAGCTAATTATTACATTTTAAGTAAGAACAGATATGACATACTTGGATAATACATACCTGATTGAAGTTTTATTACTGAAGAATAGTCATTGCTGTTTTACAACACCTAGTTTTACGAGGTCACATTATACATTGCTTTGCAAATTTCAAGCTGTGTTTCTAATAATGCATAGCAACAATAAAAATTAAACATGACACGTTAAGTGAGACAGAGTTGTGTTTCTGACATTAATTTTAAGAGCAGCGTCACTGCCATCTCAACATGATTCATCATCACCTTATGTATTTCAGGTTTGCATAGTAAGTGTTAATGTGCTGGGTGTGTATTAGTTCTACTTTGGTGTAATCAGTAATGCTTTCACATATAGTTTTGCGTGTTCATTTTTACACTTGTATTTATAAAAAAAACACTTTTTCATATGTTTTCTTAGCATTCTGTAAATGTTGTGAGAAGTACAAGAGGTACTGCTAAGAGACCTGAAATGTCCTGATGATAATTGAGAATGAAAAATGTAAATAAAGAATTAATATTCCTTCATTTTCTGTCAAATGTATCTCTTATACAGATTTTCTCTTTAGGAATTACAACATGAAGCAAGTTGTATTAATAAAAAGGCAAATCTAAATTGGGTTCCATTCCAAAGCAGCTTCACAAAAGGTGCACGTTGTCACTACATTACAGTCAAAATTAAAAGAGTTATTAAAATAATTGAGTGCGCCATCAGATTTAAACATGGCAGAATAATTTGCTTTGACTGCTTTTAATCGACAACATTTTATCTTGTCATTACATTTTTCCATGTTTTATTATTAAAGTAATTAATTTAGATTCGTATTGCATTAATTCCTAATTTTCACATTTACTTGCAGATATTTAGTACACTGATCTTTTTACTCTGGAAATAACCATGAGAATCCAGAAAGAGTGGAAAATTAATCAAATAAGGACTTTTTAAGGATATTATATGAATTTGGTGCTATTAAACTACCATTATCATAAAATGCCTTTTGTAATCAAATTAAATCTGACAATACAGATTTGTTGCTTTTAACCAATCTGCACTCAAGTTGCTCATGTTTTTCAAGCATATTTTGTATTTCATAAACACACATTTAGGCAAAATCCCAGAATCATCATCATTATCATTATAACTAGTATTCCGTATTACATATCTTCCACTTAACATTTGCCCAGGGGTGTAAAATACTTGAGTAATTTTACTTAATTACTGTGCTTAAGTATTATTTTTGGAGATTTGTACTTTGCTATCATTTAAATCACTGTCATTTAAAACAACTACGTGTGCTTTTTTATTAAGATTGTGAAACACTGTAAATGCAACAGAGAATGTACGACATATGGCAAACATTCAACAATTGAAATGAAAGAAAAAAAAACAGGATTGTGTATAAGTGATATTAATTTTGGGAGATTTGCACTTTGCTATCATTTAAATCAGTTTCCAAACTTTTCAGCCAGCAACCCCCAAAATAACAATGCCAGTGACTCGCAACCCCCAATATTGTTGGAGATGGTTATAGATATAGAAATCTTGCACACAACGATGCACACATACCAATAGGCCCAAGTCTATTCATTATTAATTTTTGAGACCGTCACTTAGAGGGCATCATCCAATGGCGCCCCCAGATAATTTTCTTAGGGGTGGCCAAAAAAGGCCACACCAAATCTTTGGGTGGCACACAAAATAACAATGAATTCAGTTTAATGTTATATATTTTTGTTTCTGGTAAATGAAGTAATCTGGTTTTAATTCATTTAATTAATTACTCTTGAAATATTTCAATTTATTCCTTAAAATAATTCAGCAAGTCAAATAAAAATCAATATTTAGTTTAAAAACACTTTATATATATATATATATATGAAAAGTGTTTTTAAACTAAATATTGATTTTTGATAATATATAATATATTTTGATAATATAATATATTTAATATTATATATATATATATATAATATATTTAATATATATATATATATATATATATATATATATATATATATATATATATATATATATATATATATAAATAACTTTTCAGTTATTTTCACATACTTTTATTGTACAGCATACAGTATATGCCATGTCTAAAATGAATGGAGAATAATGAATGAATTAATAAAACAAACAAATGACTGGACAAAAGGCATAACTATACACACACTCACTATGTAGCCCCTAATAATATAATTTATCCATATTCTTTTTTGAGCCACAATTTTATTAATACAGCTTCTTCTATTGACGTACCTTAAGGTATATATTAAATGGCCATTTCTGTCTATTGAAGGTGTGTGCGTGCTGTCAACGATGATCGGGGCGGGCAGTGGTGGTTTTGAATTTAAAAGACACCCTGGGCGAACCACCCCATATACCCTCAACTACCCTTAAATTGTTTCATTTATTTTTCAATAAATATAAAAATGTATTGATTCTAAATAAATACAATTACTATTAATATTATTATACAATTATTATTCTAAATAAACAACTGAAATCAATCCTAAATGTTGCTGGAAAACAATGTGACAACTGTGATAGCTAAGATCACTTAAGAAATCTTTTAAGAAATCTAATTTTGTAGAATACGAAAACTAATTTTTTTTTATAGAATTATCTGTGGTCATAGACCCGACTCATGGCCGATTTTAATGTCATGAAATCTTACATCCCTGACTCTTTATCCATGCTTTCTGCTTTATAGCCATGCTTAGTAAAAGTAACATCATCATCCTCATATTATTACCAGTGGCTTATTACGTGGGTCTCGTTATTATATTAGCTGTGTATTAGTTCTAAAAATGCTCATATTTTGCATGATCTTATTAACTACTACCTTAATAATTATTAATAAGCAGCAAATTAGACGTTTATTGAGCTAAAAATCAAAGTTAATGTTTTATATAGCAAGAATTGTACTTTATAAAAAAACATTGGTCACACTTTATTTTATTTTCCTAATTCTGCACAATGCATTTAATATGAATAAAAGAAATAATCACCACTATTTCTTCAAAGGTTTTTAATCTGTTTGTAACATTTGTTGTAAATCATTCCTGTTTCAGGAAAATGCTTAAATGTGCACGCAATTCTGGAATGAGTCATGTAATAATAAGTATGCTGTGCATTTATAATCTTTTTTCTCGTGTGATTCACTTTGCCACCTCATAAAATAGTTAGTTTTCTTCAGGTTGAATTAATCTGATCTACAGTATATCTAACAATTCTGAATCAAATTGTTGATTATTTCAGGCTCGAAACGTTGCGTACTCTTCCAGACTCTGTGTCCGTTTGGCTGTTCTTTATTAAGGCATTTTGGACTCTGGTGTAGTATTTGATGACAGAGCATCATGATCATGATAAAGGTAAATGAATCCAACCAATTCACACACACTTAATGCACTTTATTAGACATGTACACATGGACATCACCTATATACTATATCTAAAGTACTATGTTTATGCACACTACCTGACAAAAGTCTTGCCACCTATCCAAGTTTTAGGAACAACAAATAATAACGACTTCTAGTTAATCATTTGTTATCAGAAGTGGCTTATATGAAAGGCAAAAGCCTCTAGATTACGCTTATTTTACCAAAATAAAAAATGATCATGCTTTGATTTCCAATGATTTATTTAGGAAAGTAAGTTCTGACTTAGCTTAGACAAAAGTCTTCTTTGGATTCATATTCAATGCCTCCTCCATTTTACCCGAGATATGTTCAATAATGTTCATTTCCGGTAACTGGGCTGGCCAATCCTGGAGCACATTGACCTTCAGGAGCTTTCATGTGGAGGCTGAAGTATTGACCTTATTCTAAAATGTGGAAGTGCGCCTGTTTTCGCGATTGTCTTAACTTCCGATTCAGTCGCCTATGGGAGAAATGACTAGGAACAATAAACGGCTGAAAACGGTCAAACTACTTGCTCTACAAACAAATGTTTGCATGACTATACAGACCAAGTAGAATAATATAATAAGAAATATCAAATTGCAACATCAAGCAGCGTAATGAGCAGTTTTTAACGTCAAAAAATGAATGGAAGTGAATGAGACCGTAAATCTCAAGCCAAAAAGATTCAAATAGCAGCGCCCACTCGTCAGCGGAGAATAAGGTGAATAAGGAGGAGCGCTATCCTGCTGAAGAATTTGCCCTCTCCTGTGGTTTGTAATGTAATGGGCAGCACAAATGTCTTGATACCTCAGGCTGTTGATGTTGATCATCCACTCTGCAGATCTCTCGCACACCCCCATACTGAATGTAACCCCAAACCATGATTTTTTCTTCACCAAACTTGACTGA
>NC_141043.1:43510000-43535000 GCF_052040795.2 Danio rerio | reverse complement strand
GTTACTTTCATCCCCACAGGAGCTCCTGCCATTTAAACCTGATTTAAACAGACATACTCAGACATTGCCAACCCAAGGATCTGTTATTGCACTAAATAACCTGTGGATTGATCATTAGTGTGACACATAAAAAGAAAAACACAACTTGAAATAAGGAAAAAAATAATACCACTAGTACCATTGTGCACTTAAAAACTGAAAACCTGACCTAACTGCAGGACACTGTACCAAAATAACATGATATTTGGCAGCTCCATCAAGGGTTGCATGCTGAATGTGCTGTTAAAGCCTGGACAGCAAATGTTGTCAGGGCTTCCAGACAAATTGCTTTGTTACTTTCATCCTACGTTACTGTCATCCCCGCTCTTCCCTACTGCTAATAGCCGCATAATGTGACAACCCCAATTTAAACGATAACAGTATTTAATTTTAATTAAAACACTCATTATCATCAATATTATTCCATTATGGTAAACATTTATTTAAATATGCAAATATGCATGCATAAGACTCGTGAATATGGATTTTGACACCAGGGGTGCATCCAGAGCAGCACATCCTTCTCAAACATACATGTAGTACAATAAAAATAGGACTAAATAGAGGATGTGTGAAAAACATCATGCACAGAATAAATATCTGCAGTGTGATGCTGTAATATGCTGCCACTGCACTTATGAAACCTGCAAAAGAGCGGAAGTTTGAAAATACACTTAATTTCACACAATAATTCAACGACTTGAAGCTCTAGGAAATTATTGAAAATGACACCATATTATAGCAAAGTCTTTTAGTAATTTGGAAAGTAAAGAAATGGTCAAACCTATCCAAGTGCATGTTCTTCTCTTCCATCATGAACGCAGGACCCAGAAGCTCTGCAAGTCTTCATGTTTCTGAATTAATGGACTGAGACAGTGACATGCCAGTATTATTAATTACGGGTAAGACTGACCAAAGCATTATCATAATTGTCCTCTATTATCATACACAAAGGCGTCAATTAAAAGATTATAAAGTGCCTTACGGTAGAAAGTCCGCTTGGAGAAATGAAACACTCCTTTGGCTGTTTTGCACTTACAACTTTTCTTTTTTTTTTTTTTTGGTTTCCACCCCACATTACCTTCATTTCACTGATTGAGGAAAATTATAATCGTCCGATAAACACAATGATGTGAGAGCCGCATAATGTGTCGCCATGTAATTTTGTAATAATGTGGTTATATAATCATTTTCGCTAATTCTTTTTTTTTTTTTTTGCACAGTTGTATTTGAAGACTGACCACAGTGAGCCTGACATTTATGCCTGTGAAATGGCACTTGCACTCGCATAAGTTGACTTTTCTCAGTGTGCTTTGATGTGCCAACATTACTGTCAGGGGGAAATGAACTAAAAGCAATTTTAGATGAGGACGAGAAAGATTACTTACACACAGTAGTTTACATTTAAAGTCAATATTGTCCTAAAACAACACCTACTCTTGTGTTGGACAATTTTACTTTTTCGATCTACTTCAAATTTTACTATAACATTACTATATGAAATGTCATGGATTCATATATGGATAGACAGAACAATTTAAAATAACAACATATCACTATATTATAGAACACTACATTATATACAATATATCAGTGGTTCTCAAACTGTGGTACGTGTACCACTAGTGGTATGCAGGCTTCCTTCTAGTGGTACGCGGAGATATCAAATGTGTCATATGTACATGCTCCATATATTTCAAAATTTATCAAAAATTATTTATATATAAATATGACATATAATAATATTTATTATATGACATATAGCCTATATTTCTGATGTCCAGGCAACATTTCCAGGTGTTGATGAATTGGCTACTATATATTAATACTTTATATACTTTCAGTATAGCACTTTTCTTTTTACTTTTTACGAACATTAACCTGCCATTTTTAACTTTTTTAAAGCACATTTTAAATGTTGACATTTTTAGTTTGTTTTTTTTTACATATAAGCACAGTACACTACAGTGTTAACGTTCAGACTATTTATAATGTTTAAAATGGCTGACGATAATAAATATTCTTAATAATAGGAATTAATCTGCCAAGTTTTAGAACTGTGCAGAGCTGTAGCTGCTTTACTGGGTTTACTATGCCACTGTATTTTAATACTGCTCATTATGGTGGTACTTGGAGAGACTATTTTTTTTTCTGAGGTGGTACTTGATGAAAAAAATTTGAGAACCTCTGCAATATATAATTTATAGAATCAATGATATACAGTTGAAGTCAGAATTATTAGCCCACCTTTGATTTATTTTATATTTTTAAATATTTCTCAAATGATGTTTAATAGAGCCAGGAAATTTTCACAGTACTGAATACATACTGGATGTATGTGTATATGTATATATATTTACACACACGTAGGATGATATATGAAATGGTAGAACAATATGTATATAGTAATACATAGAACAATATATACTGTAGATTGATAGACTGAATGATACAGTGTGCCTGGATTTAATGATATAAAGACTGACAGATTAATATATAGCATGATAGATGGAACGATATAACAATAAAGTGATTGACAGATTGAGAGATAGACATTACTATGGATGAGTGGAACCTTCAATTGAGCAATATTTATAAAGACTTATAGAACAATGCAGAGATCCATATATAGAACAATAGATGATGCAGATAGATAGATAGATAGATAGATAGATAGATAGATAGATGATAGATAGATAGATAGATAGATAGATAGATAGATAGATAGATAGATAGATAGATAGATAGATAGATAGATAGATAGATCAAGAGAGTACTTTAAAATTTTATGTCAAGTCTGACCAGTATTACTGTACAGACTGCCGTTATATTATATCAATTTGCCAAAGCCCTGGTCGAGTCATTGCTCCAGTCATAATCTGCTGAGTTATGGAAGTTTTTAGGTCAATTTGATTTAAGTGGTCTTATTAAAAGCTATTTCTACTCATTTTCTCATACACCTTCTGGGTGGAGCGTGAGGTTCAGGTTGGGATGGTCAACCTTTCTATTGTCTCAGGGAAAAATGACAAACTTCATGATGCAGTCTTAAATATAATTGGACATTCTACATAGAGATTTTAAGTTACTAAATCAGATTCCTTTCACTTCCACTAAAGCAAGATGTCTTTTTACATCACTGTTACTATTTATTGGACACAAGTGGACAAAGAATGAAAATAGCATGGAAATTAAACTGAAAAAGTATTCACATCTTGTCATGCATGTCATATTCAGTTCCCATATTTTCTCCCCTTTCCAATTTTGAGTCTTTTGATTAAATATCTCACATCAAAGAGTTCTTTTCCTGACAATCATCATTACTGTGAGAGTAATGTGCAATTAACTTAACACTTAGTACAGTAATGCTAAATGATCCTGTGTGTCATCATAGCTAATCTTGACTTAAAATACTGTATCTACTGCATCAGTTAAAGGCCGCTTCATTGCTTCAAATGGATTTAAAAATTTAAAAAAGTACTTTGATCAGGGTGTCTGTGGGGTCTTAAATTAAAAAACTAAATTTTAGGCCTTAAAAAGTCTCAAATTCACTAAAACATTGTCTTTTAATTCTTAAATAATTTTAAACAGGTCTTAATTTTTAATCACCAACAATACATCTCAATAAAACCTTTAACAAAAGTAAAAATGTTTAAAGGGCACAGCTGTCAATCAATTCGGTGGGCGGGGGGAAAATCGCACACCTACGTAATGGTGCGATCGATTTGAAAACAGCTCCAATTGGCCGACCCTTTTTTTTGTAGTTAAATTGAAAAAAAATGTGTTCATATCACCCCAGTATGACGGTCTATACACTATACCAACACACAGATCTGTTCAAACAGCTTGAAAAGTAGATTTTTTACCATAGGTGCCCTTTAAGTCTGCATATACAACCAGAGGATGCTTGTTTTGACACAATATTCAAAAATATGTGGCTAAGAAATAATAAAATACAATTTTTTTTGGAGGGGACCATTAAAATTCGTACAAAATCTTCATGGTGCAATAAAGCGCAAGACATGTTTGGCGCGATTTGTTGCTATTTTCAGATTAGCGCAACCGTAATTTTTATGCTTCGTGCCTTGTTGTTTAAATAGCAAATCTAATTGCGCCACTTTGTGGACTCATGGGTGTGCTGGTCTAGAAAGGAGGTGTGTTAAGGCGCATTGTTGGCACGTTACTGTTTTGAGGAGCTGAAATGGACTGCGCTATTGACCAACTAAAAGCTGCTCTAAAGTCCAGCGCAGAGTGTGTTAGTTATGCGCCAGTTCAGGCCCACATGCTTACACATTGCTTAATACACACAGGATGTACAGCAACACACAAATATCTTAACATTTGAAAAAAATAACGGATTAAAATGTTACAAAAATTATTATTTTCTACATAAATATTAAAACCACTGCTTCCATGCCTTATCTCAGGGGGCTTTTTCAGTTTATCCATGATAATTTGCAATTGTATATAATTATTAGCAGTCTTAAGATATGTATTTTTTTTTTTTTTAGTAAAAGCAAGCTTAGATTTGTCCAGTTGTCGGGTTTTGGAGACGTCTGCATCACCATATGGGGCGTAAGAACAGGACGTGTGTTTGGATATAACCCAGTTTTTTGACCACATTTTATTATTATTGTTCATTTATTTGTTTGCTGGAAATTGGAACAATTTAGCAATAGTTTTGAAACAAATGTTTGCGCTTAAACGAAATTAAATAGGCTAATGGATGTCTTCAGTAAAGTGTACAACACTGTTTCCTTATTAACAAAAGTAAAGGAGTAAAATAAAGAGTAAAAGTAAATAGGTCGTTTTTCGTTCTTTATCCTCACACTGCAGATGCTCTGTTTAATTGTTTTCTAGCTAGTGAAGCATTTAGTTTTCCAATTACAAAGTCTGCCATGTAAATAGTACATGCACCATGGTGCAACGCAACTGACTCTTAAAGGGAATGGGGGATGAGACTCTGATTGGTTTATTGTACGTTATGCTCAAAACACACCCATAACTCATTAAGAGAATAAGCACAACCCTGTTAGACCATGTGCCTGGCGCAAACACTATTTTTCCATCTTTGAAATAGCGAAAGTGGATTTGGATACAACCTTAATGCTTTTGCACCATGCGCTTTAGACTTTAGTGTTTAACCAAATACGAAGCAGTGCCGCAGTAGGTAGTTCTGTCGCCTCACAGCAAGAAGGTCGCTGGATTGAGCCTCGGCTCAGTTGACGTTTCTATGTAGAGTTAGCATGTTCTCCCTGCGTTCATGTGGGTTTCCTCCGGGTGCTCCGGTTTCCCCCACAGTCCAAAGACATGCGGTACAGGTGAACTGGGTAGAATAAATTGTCCGTAGTGTACGAGTATGTGTGTGTGTGTGAATGTTTCCCAGAGATTGGTTGTGGCTGGAAGGGCATCCGCTGCGTAAAAACTTGCTGGATAAGTTGGTGGTTCATTCCGCTGTGGCGACCCCGGATTAATAAAGGGACTAAGCTGACAAGAAAATGAATGAAGTCTGAAATGTTATTCATTATGGCCTTGGAAAGGTCTTAAAATGTCTTAAATTTGACTTGGTGAAACCTGCAGAAACCCTGATTAATGAGGCAGTTCTCAGATTTAGCCAATCATGACATTGGTTAAAACCTATAAATATATACTAAAATTACATTATATTATTATATACTAAAATCTAAAGTGATATACTAAAAATATAGGTATTTAAAAAAAAAAAAACAATATGTAGTGCTGTATAGATTAATACAGAGATCCATATACAGAATAGATGGATGGATGGATGGATATATATATATATATATATATATATATATATATATATATATATATATATATATATATATAATTATAGAATATATAGATCAGTAGGTGCAACAATAAAATGATATATAGAAGGATAAACAGAGAATTACGGACAGGTGGAACCATATGTAAGTACTACGTTTAACATTATTACATGTTTTAAATGATAAACTAAAAGTATATGTATTTTTTTATATGAAAAACTTAACTTAACATAAATTATGCAGACACATTTTGCTTACAGTAAACAATGCAAACTATTCCTTCATGTTGTCCCAAAACAAATCGATTAAGCTAACTTAGTTTTTTAAATGTATGTGTATTTAATGACATAGAAAGATATAAAAAGATTGATACATAGATCCATTTATATAGAATAATCAATAGATTGATAATATATATATATATATATATATATATATATATATATATATATATATATATATATATATATATATATATATACACAAAATATAGAATTATAGATGAATATATAGATCAGTAGATAGAATGATATATAGAAAGATCAACAGAATTATAGACGGGTGGAACCATATACATAAAAACTATGTTTAATATTATAATACGTTTCAAATGATATGCTAAAAATATAGGTATTTATTTCTATAAAAACTAAGTCAAAAGTCATAAATTATGCAGATACATTTTGCTTAAACAACGCTGGATTTCAAACAATTCATTATGTTGTCCTAAAAGATTGTTTACGGTGTAAGAAAAATGTGTCTGTATAATTCATGCCATTTTAATTTTTGTTGTTGTTTTATATAAATAAATACCTATATTTTTTTTGTTTATAATTTGAAATGTATAATAATAATAAAGTGCTGTCGCCTCACAGCAAGAAGGTCGCTGGTTCGAGTCTCGGTTGGGTCAGTTGGCGTTTCTGTGTGGAGTTTGCTCGTTTTCCCCGCGATCGCATGGGTGCTCCGGTTTCCCCCACAGTCCAAAGACTTGCAGTACAGGTGAATTGGGTAGGCTAAATTGTCCAGTGTATGAGTGTGTATGGATGTTTCCCAGAGATGGGTTGCAGCTGGAAGGGCATCCACTGCATAAAACATGTGCTGGATAAATTAGCGGTTCATTCCGCTGTGGCGACCCCTGATTAATAAAGAGACTAAGCCGAAAAGAAAATGAATGAATAATAATAATGTTAAATGTAGTTCTTATATGTGGTTCCACCCGTCCATATTGTTCTATAATTATATATTTTGTTATATATATTTTATGTATAAGTTATCTATTTATCTACTGTTCTATATAATTGGATCTATGTATCATTCTTTATAGCACTACATATCTTTCTATGTCAATAAACACACGTACATTTGTAAAACTGACTAAGTTAGCTTAATCGATTTGTTTTGGAACAACATGAAGGAATAGTTTGCATCGTTTACAGTTTAAGCAAAATGTGTGCATAATTTATGACTATTTAATTTTTTTATATAAATAAATACCTATTTTATAGTATATCATTTGAAACGTATTATAAAATTAAACGTAGTTCTTATGTATATGGTTCCACCCGTAAAAAAAATTCGGCTTATCCTTCTATATATCTCTTCTATCTACTGATCTGTTGTTCTATAATTATATATTTTGTTATATATATTTTGTTATCTATATATGTATTTTGTTATTATTGTTTATCTATTTATATATTTATAGTACATTTGCTTTTATTTCCATTAAATGAAAGGAGATACTCCTGAGTCTGAAAGATAACCATCAAATGACTCCTCCTAAGTTCAGAACAATTAAGCTAAGTTGTTAATTTGTCCAATTAAATCTTTAAAAGAGACAATTAAGTGAGCATGTCTGACTCAAAGTCCTTTGATGTCTTTCTTTAAGCACAGTTCTTCAGTTATGAGCTGTGGATGGGGTGGAGATGGAGATGCAGTATAAATACCCCGTCTCTTCAAGAGACTAGCAACAGTACGAGCAACCAGCTGGTAAAAGCACACTTACTGTTCACTCGCTGCAGTACATCAAGCTCTCGGTTCAGTTTCTCTCGAACGGGCAACAACAAGGAACATGTAAGTACAACATCTCATGCAAACTTTGCCTAATGGTGAAACTTATACTCTGCTTTTACTGTGTTTGGCTTTGTCAGTGGAGAAAATAGTCCTTTTAAAATTCACTGGTGACTTTAGAAAGGCTGTGAGAGTCTTAGGGTCATCTGATTTATGAATCAATCTAATGAATTTTTCTTTTTACCCAGCATGCCTTTCTCATGCAGCCCATACAACAACAACCTCTGTGGCCGTTTCACACCCATCAAACTGATGGCCGACGACTGCAGGAGGGGAGCATGCTATTCACCATATGCCAACTCTTGGTATAACCCATGTGCAAGTTCTTGTGGCAAGATTAACCGTTGTGCCACTCCTTGCGCAGATCCTTGCGGTTACCCCTATGGTTACTCCTATGGTTACCCCTATGGTTCTAACTGTGGTTACAACTATGGCTACCCCTATGGTTACAACTGTGGCTACAACTACGGCTACCCATATGCTAACCGTTGTGTTAACCCATGCACCACCACCACCCCGTATGTTAAATCATGCGTTAACCCTTGTCTTGACACCTGCGTTAACCCATGCGTTAACCCTTGTGCCACTCCATGCTCTACCTACTCTTACCGGGATTATGAGTCTAGGCAAGTTGTTACGAGAGAGTGCATTGATGACTGCACAACCAAGCGAGTCTGTGCAACTGACGGTAAGAGTTCTTCATGCAATGCTTGTTAGGTTTACTTATAATAGTTGAATGTCTGACCTGCTTATTTTGCTTTCTCAGAAGCTCTTCTCCGTGTGAGCAAGGTTGACCTTCTGTCATGCAGGACTGGACCTAATCGTATGGAGCACCGCACGCACTTCTTCCACGAAGAGAAACTCATCGTCCGTAGAGGACAGTGTTTCAATATGTGGATTGATCTGTGCCGTCCTTTCAATCCCACCTGTGACAAACTTCACCTTGAGCTCAGACTTGGTTAGTAATGACCAACAGAGTAAATGCGGATGATCTGCAGCAGTATTTGTATCCTCACTGGAATTGTTTTGTCCTTGTGTGTTTTACAGGCCACATCCCATCAATCCGTGACGGCACATACGTGATCGTCCCGATTGTGGATGAATTCAAGAAAGACTGCTGGGGTGCAAGGATTGTCGAAAGGTGCCAGAACCGACTCAAACTGTGTGTGAACTCTCTCCCAACCTCTTGTGTTGGACGTTACCAGCTCAGCGTTGTGACGCACTGTTCAGCAGGAAGATTCTGCTTGCCATACGTGCCTGAAAATGACATTTACATGCTGTTCAACCCCTGGTGCAAAGGTACGCATTCAAAGAACGAGAAATAAATGAAAGATAGTACTACTGAAACTTTATTAAAACGTCAATGTTATCTTCATCAGAGGACTGTGTGTACCTGCATGAGGAGACCGAGAGAGCCGAGTACGTGCTGAATGATATTGGTAAAATCTACTATGGAACCAAGCACCAGATTGGTTGCAAATCATGGAACTTTGGTCAAGTGAGAACCAAACTTTTCTTCATGTCACTAGTAGAGTTTTGCTAAGTGAAACCATCAACTTTTTGTAAAAGTAACTTGCCAAACACTTCCTACAATTGATGCTTTAATGGAAAACTCTACACCACAGAAGGTTTCCAGTCTTTCATAACTTCTGCTGTCTGACTTTCAGTTTGAGGAGGGAATCCTGCCCGCGTGTTTCTATGTGTTGGAGAAGAGTTGTGCCCCTTGCTCAGGATGGGGAAACCCCATTAACATCTCCAGAGTGGTGTCTGACATGGTGAGTCTTCATTTTGGTTTGGTTTTCGAAAGCCTAACTAAACTATAACAATGAGTGGTACTTTAAAATGGAGCTTGCCTTCTAAACTTAACATTCCCAATCATCTCTCTTCTCTAATAGGTCATTGCCAAAAAAGACTGTGGTGTGTTGATGGGCAACTGGTCAAACTGCTATACCGATGGAATCGCTCCAACATCCTGGTGCGGAAGCAGTGCCATCTTGAGACAGTACTACAAATGTGGAGGAGCACCTGTCAGATATGGGCAGAGCTTGGCCTTTGCTGGAGTCACCAACACAAGTAGGGGATCTTTAAGGTTTAGGAAAGTGGTGGTAGCTTCAATCAAGTCCCGTTCCGGGAAAGTCTGTTCACTCAGCTGCCATATTTGCAAGGTTCATCCAAGACAAAATCAAGTATTAAAAACAAAATCGGAAGTGATCAGTCTCATTACTTTTCTTGCTTAAGTTCTAAATACATTTAAACATGTTATTCCTAGTTTTCTCCAGGTACTGCTCAAAGAATGGCAAGTAATCAAACCTGTAAAAAATCTAATCTGACTGGAATGCTGGACTTCTTTCAATGTGGCAGCCATGTTGAGCACTGCTCATTCCTCATTCATTGTAATGCAAGTGAACCATTTCTTTATAGTCTTATTCTATATCCTCCTTTTCTTTCTCTTAGTGTTGAGGTGTTTGGGTATTCCAACTCGTCCAGTCTCAAACTTCTGCTCTGCTCACGACACTGACATGTGCTTGACATCCGACGTCTATCTGGATGAGAAGTTTCAGCTGATTGATCACATGAATGCCAATCCAATCTGGTGAGCATCTTTAGCTTTTAGCACCAAGGGTTGAAGGAGCATGAAGTTACAGCATCTTCTTTTCCATGTAGGAACTACCATGTGTGGAATGAGGCCTGGATGACCCGTCCAGATCTGCCCACTGGTTTTGGAGGTTGGCAGGCTATTGACTCCACTCCTCAGCTGACCCACCAGGGCTTCTTCCGCTGTGGTCCAACCTCAGTCGCTGCAATCCGCAGCGGGCAGACCTTCCTGAAGCACGACGTGCCCTTCCTCTTTGCAGAAGTGCGTTAATAGGCTTGATTTTTGTTTGACAGAATGTCTTACTTGACTAATGATTCCTGTTGGGTCTCTAGGTGAACAATGATAAGGTGTACTGGCAGCGCAAGTGTGATGGTACATTCGGTGTTGTCCATGTTGAGAAGGATGTAGTCGGTCACTGCATCAGCACCAAGGCTGTCGGATCAGATCAACGTCTTGACATTACAAACCTCTACAAACACCCATGTGGTAAAAACACATCCATGTCTCAGATTTGGCCAACTCCAATTGATAGTTTGGAGTCTTACCTCTTCCTCCCTTATCAGGTTCTGAGGATAGGTGCACTGCTCTGGAAACCGCTCTTCGCCATGGATGTAGGAGAATCAATTACCCTCTGCCCTGCGCTGAAGATGTCGTCTGTGAAGTCAACCTGAAGGGAGACGGACCATGTGTCGGCAGGGATGCCGTGGTTTGCATCAACCTAAGAAACAAATGCAACCAGCCTCGTAGCGTCACCCTCTACAGCCATGCCGCAGCCATGTACTACACCGGAGTCAGAAGGACCTACCTGAAGAGAGACCAGACATGCATTGAGCTCAAGCCCTCTGAATGTGAGATCAAGTTTGTGTTTACACAATGCCACACAGGTAAAAATGAAAGCTAATGACAGAACTTGTCTTGTTCTCCACCATAGGCAAACCTCTGGAATGGACCCTGAGCTATGATGAGTATAAGGAGCACCTGGTGGATCACGCTCCACTGATGCTCAACCTCTTCGGACACGTGGCTCAAACCAAGCAGATTCTGGCCACCCAGTACAACTTCAGACTGCGCACTCCTGACCTGGTTCTCGCTGTGAGTCTGAACACCCGCTTCAAATGTGATCGCTCAATTTAATGGGTGTTATCAGCTGATAGATATGGTCCATAGTGCCTACTGGTAGGCTGAAAGGCTGTTATCATCAGCTGGTTAATCAGCTGTACTAATAGAGAAGACTCCAAATCTGTTTTTACATTACTATGACTGGTTTAGGGTAGATGTTAATTACATACAATCATGGGACATTTAATTAATAGTATAATGTAATATATGTGATCTATAGCTGATTAACCATGTGAATGGATGATAACAGCCTTCTGAGACTACCCAATAGGCACAGAAGGCCCCTACTGGCCCATATCTATCAGTTGATAACCACTGATAACCTCACAGACTATTCAATCGAGTGATAACATTCAAATCAGCTGGTCTGAAGCTACCCTTAGCATCTAATCCTTGAATCCGTTGGATTTTAATGCTAAAATATGGCTTGTTTATGCCTCTTAGCCTGCATGTGATGCTGTTGTGGGCCAAGAAGTGGCCGTCAAAGTCACCTTCCAGAACCCACTGTCTTGCGTCCTGAGGAACGCTGCTTTCCGCTTTGTGGGACTCGGACTGCAACATCCTAGAATTATCAACTATGGGTAAGACAGAGTATATTTTGTATTAAATAGTCATGAAAAGCTCTGCTATTATTGATTAATATGCAATAAATATATACAATACAATATAAAAGTAAATGTTTAATGAAATTAAAGGGATTTTAAACTACTTTGTGTTGTGATACAGCTTGTAACTAAGCCAAATATTAATATTCAGCTTCTAGTAGTATTTAATAATCTCTCTGTTTTCTTTCTCAGTGATATCGCCGGACATGCCACTGTTTCCCTGACTGAGAAATTCATCCCCATGTGTCACGGCCCACAGAAACTGCTGGCATCATTCGACTGTCCTCAGCTCACTCAGGTGCACGGATTCACCAACATGGTTGTCAAACAGCACTGAAAACCCCATCGATTAACCAAACGACAAGGCTCCACGGAATAGAAAGCGCTTCCCCCTAAACCGATCTGCAGAATTAAAACGCATCTGTTAGTTTCACTTCAACCTGTAAAGCTTCTCACAGCACATTCAATCATGATTTAAGACAATCGTGATGATGCTTTAATAGCGCAGTTGTCTTCCATTATGATTAAACGCCATTGATTTTCCAAACTTTGACCTTAGAGATTTACAAATGTTATACTCAATAATCATTAATCAAGTTCTGTTAATTCTTTGTTTTCATAATCATTGTTTCATGGTGATGGTTATTCTGTCCTGTGTAGCCTCAGCTTCAATAAAAACACTTCCAAGCATACTAAACGGTCTCTTCATGATGTGTAATTGAACATGACTTACTAAAAGGAGGCTTTACTCCCTCTTGTCATTTAAAATTAGCAATACATTTCAGGATTTTATACGCACATTATTCCAGCTGGGTTTCTAAAACTTCAGATGTATTAAAAGATAATATAAAACACATTTCAAGTCAACGAGATAAAGAAAAAACGCAAGAGAGAGTATACTAGGTTTAGTGTTTAAAATATATATATGTATATAAAAAGGGTCCAGTAAAAGCTGATTAAATCCATCCAGTTATCCAGGTGAGGGACACACGTTCAGTGCATTGCTCTGAATCCCTGAGAAGAGACTGTGGGGTTTGGGTCTGATTCAGAATCAGCATCTATTGAGCACAAACAAATGTGAATAAAGCAATGATTGAAAGTCTTCATTTATCTTCTCCTACCAAAATCTTCAAGTCCAAAATGAGAAGAGAAAAAATCTTCCAGGATCAACGATTCAGGAGGAAAACTTCAGTAAGGACTGCAAAATACAAAGTTTTTCTTCCTCAGTGTTTTTATCCTGTACAGATGTCATATTTTACTTCTACTTTATATCACAATGCTGAGTAAACAAGTTGTAAAATCCAAATAGCAAGAAATTGAGCCAAATTTAAAGTTGTTAAATTGGAATTTTGAGACGGGAAAAGCCTGAATATTGAGATGTATATGCAAACATTATTTAAAAAAAATTAGATTTGCGAGATACAAATTGTGAGATGCGTTGATGAATTGAGTTGTGAGAAAGTCAAAACCTAAGATATTACAACATGGAAGACTAAATTATATTTATAAATACTATAGTATACTACTTAATTATAATTTCGTCTTCCATGTCGTAGTATCTTAGGCAGGGGTGTCTGAACTCAGTCCTGGAGGGCCGGTGTCCTGCATAGTAGAGCTCCAGCTTCCTTCAATACACCTCCCAGGAAGTTTCTGGTATACCTAGAAAGAGCTTGATTAGCTGGTTCAGGTGTGTTTAATTGAGGGTGGACCTAAAAAGGGCAGGACACCGGCCCTCCAGGACTGAGTTTGGACATCCTGGTTAAGTATTTTTTGTAATTATATTTTCATCTTCCATGTTGTAGTATCTTAGGTTGCGACTTTACATCTCACAACTCATAAAGTCATCAATGAATTTTACAAATTTCATCATTTATATCTCACAAATCGAAATCATTAAAAAAATTCTATTTAGAGAAGAGACGTTAAGTATATAGTCTATATCAGGGGTGTCTGAACTCAGTCCAGGAGGACCGGTGTCCTGCATAGTTTAGCTCCAGCTTCCTTCAATACACCTCCCTGGAAGTTTCTGGTATATCTAGAAAGAGCTTGATTAGCTGGTTCAGGTGTGTTTAATTGAGGGTGGACCTAAAAGGTGCAGGACACTGGCCCTCCAGGACTGAGTTTGGACACCCTGGTATTGTATTTTTAATAAATATATTTTCATCTTCCATGTTGTAATATTTTAGGTTTCGACTTTACATTTCACAAATCTCATCATTTATATCTCGCAAATCGAAATCATTTTAAAGTTCTATTTGGAGAAGAGACGTTTAGTGTATATAGTCTATATCAGGGGTGTCCAAACCCAGTCATTGAGGGCCACATTTTTATTAGAGCTCCAACTTCCTTCAACACACCTCCTTAGAAATTTCTAGTAAACCTAGTAAGAGCTTGATTAGCTGGTTCGGGTGTTTTTAATTGAGGTTGGACCCAAAAGGTGCAGGACACTGGCCCTCCAGGACTGAGTTTGGACACCCTGGTAAAGTATTTTTTGTAATTATAATTTCATCTTCCATGTTGTAGTATCTTAGGTTGCGACTTTACATCTCACAGCTCATAAATTCATCAATGCATTTTACAAATTTCATCATTGATATCTCACAAATCAAAATCATTTTTAAAATTCTATTTAGAGAAGAGACGTTTAGTGTATATAGTCTATATCAGGGATGTCCAAACTCAGTCCTGGAGGGCCGGTGTCCTGCATAGTAGAGCTCCAGCTTCCTTCAATACACCTCCCTGGAAGTTTCTAGTATATCTAGAAAGAGCTTGATTAGCTGGTTCAGGTGTGTTTAATTGAGGTTGGACCCAAAAGGTGCAGGACACTGGCCCTCCAGGACTGAGTTTGGACATCCTGGTAAAGTATTTTTTGTAATTATAATTTCATCTTCCATGTTGTAGAATCTTAGGTTGCGACTTTACATTTCACAACTCATAAAGTCATCAATGAATTTTACAAATTTCATCATTTATATCTCACAAATCGAAATAATTTTTTAAAATTCTATTTAGAGAAGAGACGTTAAGTATATAGTCTATATCAGGGGTGTCTGAACTCAGTCCAGGAGGGCCGGTGTCCTGCATAGTTGAGCTCCAGCTTCCTTAAATACACCTCCCTGGAAGTTTCTGGTATATCTAGAAAGAGCTTGATTAGTTGGTTCAGGTGTGTTTAAATGAGGGTGGACCTAAAAGGTGCAGGACACCGGCCCTCCAGGACTGAGTTTGGACAACCTGGTATAGTATTTTTAGTAATTATAATTTCATCTTCCATGTCATAGTATCTTAGGTTTCGACTTTACATCTCACAATTTATTAACACATCTAACAAATCTCATGATTTATATCTCGCAAATCGAAATCATTTTAAATTTCTATGTAGAGAAGAGACGTTTAGTGTATATAGTCTATATCAGGGGTGTCCAAACTTAGTCCTGGAGGGCCGGTGTCCTGCACTGTTCAGCTTCAGCTTTCTTTAACACACCTACCTGAAAATTTCTGGTATACCTAGAAAGAGCTTGATTAGCTGTTTAACAAATAAATCTAATTCATAATAGAGTTGGAACTAAAATATGCAGGAGACCAGCCTTCCAGGACTGAGTTTGGACACTCCTGATTTAGATCAAACACTCACCAAGAAAATGCAGTGCATGATTAATATCTTAAAATAATACCAAAAAAAAAATCTTAATTGTTGGATATTAAGTCAGAATTGTGGTATAAAGTCTGAATAAAAAATATTTATTTTCCCCCCTAAAATAAGAAAAAAGGGGAAATAAAAACAATTTGAAGTTAATAGAAACTAATAGAGGTTAAGATTTTGATTTGATGAAGATTTGATATCATAAGAAAAACTTTGCTTCAAGTAAACATCTTCATTTAGATAAAACACTGACACTGAGAAAACTGAGTGCAGTGCAGCGATTAATATCTTTATATCTAACACTGATTTATTTGGTATTATTTTAAGTCAGAATTGTGTCATATAAGGTCTAAATTAAAACTAAATGGCAAGAAAGTCAGAAATGTGAAAACAAACCAAAAATGCAACTATCATTTATTTTTTTCCTCCTAAAATAGGAAAAAATATGGAATAAAATTGCTGATAGAATTTAGATTTGATAAAGATTTGATATCATTACAAAAACTTGTCATTTGTATCAAACACTGACCAAGAAAATTTAGTGCAGCACGATTAATATCTTAATATCAAACAATTCTGAATTTATTGCTATTATTTTACGTTAGAATTGCTATGTAAAGTCTGAATTTTATGAAAAAAAAACTAAATGGCAGAAAATAAACTCAGAATTGTGAAAATATTAACCAGATTATCATAATCATTTAACTGTTTAAATATCTAAACACTTACTATTTATGCTTAAAATTAGGAAACAAATGTCGAATAAGGAAACTATAAGCATAAAGATTTGATATAAAATTTGTAGCTTCAAGTAAACATCTTCATGTAGATCAAACACTGAGGAAGAAAATATAGTGCAGTACATGATTAATATCTTCAAATAATACCAAAAAACAAACAAACATCAGTTTTGGTAAAGGAGCCGGTCAGTCAGGGTTTGTGTGAACAGGTCTGGAGTCTGTCGGTAAAATGACCCTCTGCTCATCGATGCGTTTGGCCTGCGAGCGAAGGATGAGGCTGAAGAAGTCTTCATCTGGGACTGTAGGACCTCTGGTTGGAGGAGGAGGAGGAGCACATCTCTGATCATCCAGCCTGGATCCCTGAACAGTCAGAAACAAACAATTTCACAACACAC
The DNA here is from genome assembly GCF_052040795.2 of Danio rerio. NCBI lineage: Eukaryota > Metazoa > Chordata > Actinopteri > Cypriniformes > Danionidae > Danio > Danio rerio. The sequence goes on along the minus strand of NC_141043.1, from coordinate 43,518,004 downwards.
ACTTTTAAATGCTAAGGGTTTCGCTATTATGGTGAAAACTTTTACGTTTTTTTAGTGTAGGCTTGTACTTTACAGCACTTTAAAAATGTCTGTCAAAGTTTTCAAACAATTATATTTGTAAGAGCCAGTTATGCATAATTCATTTGTGATAATAATTTTGTTAAAGGTTAAAACATGATAAAAATTGATATTTAAATATAATAAGAATTCATTGTGATTGTGTTATCTAAAATGCATAATTTAATAATTAATATAATTTAAAAACAGTTACTTTGGTATTTTGGCCTCCAACAGTAATACGTCATGAGGTCATTAGTTCATACGTTTAAGTCAGATTGCAGTTATGGATGTTGGAAGCAACACAGTTTTTTGACCGAGCTGATCGAGTCTATGGTAACTTCGTATTTTTGTTTGCATTTGTTCAGTAAACCTTTTTTAAAAGAAGATTCGGTCTTACTCGCGTTTTTGCAAATACTGGTTGTTGGAATTTAAACTCCAAAAGGTGGTACATAAGGATTTGCACGAAAGGTGTGCCACTACAATATTGGATTTACCAAAGTCACACAAGCGGCAATTTCACACCTGTCACATTCATAACCAAGCGATTTTATCATAAACGTCAAATAAAAAAATGTCAAATAAAATCAATCATTTTTGCTCTAAACTATCTAACAAAAGTCTTGTCATAGATCTTAGTTGTAAGAGCAACAAATAATAACTTGACTTCTAGTTGATCATTTGGAAAAGTGGCAGAAGGTCGATTTTTCTGATGAATCATCTGTTGAACTGCATCCCAATCATCACACATACTGCAGAAAACCTACTGGATCCAGCATGGACCCAAGATTCTCACAGAAATAAGTCAAGTTTGGTGAAGGAAAAATCATGGTTTGTGGTAACATTCAGTATGGGGGTGTGTGAGAGATCTGCAGAGTGGATGACAACATCAACAGCCTGAGGTATCAAGACATATGTGCTGCCCATTACATTACAAACCACAGGAGAGGGCGAATTCTCCAGCAGGATAGCGCTCCTTCTCATACTTCAGCCTCCACATCAAAGCTCCTGAAAGCAAAGAAGGTCAAGGTGCTCCAAGATTGGTCAGCCCTGTCGCCAGATATGAACATTATTGAGCATGCCAGCGGTAAGATTGAAGATGAATCCAAATAGTCTTGATGAATTCTGGGAGTTCAATTCAATTCAATTCAGCTTTATTTGTATAGCGCTTTTACAATGTAGATTGTGTCAAAGCAGCTTCACATAAATGGTCATAGTAACTGGAACAGTGTGGTTCAGGTTTTAGTGTTTAAGTTCAGTTCAGTTCAGTTTAGCTCAGTTCAGTGTGATTTAATCATTACTGAGAGTTCAAACACTGAAGAGCAAATTAATCGATGCGTAGCTCTACCAATCCTGAACCATGCGAGGCAGTGGCGACAGCGGAGAGGGAAAAAAAAAACTTCACCTGATGGGAGTGAAGAAAAAAAACCTTGAGAGAACCAGACTGAGTCCTGCAAGAACGCTTTCTTTGCCATTCCAGATGACTTTACGAATCAGTGATTTGAGTCATTGCAGAGATGTATGGATGCAGTCCTCCAAGCTCATGATGGAGTCAGACACAATATTCATTCTGTTTCCACTGCAGCATGACTTTATATTCTATACTGGACATTATTTCTGTTTTTTTTTCAAGACTTTTTTCTGAACAAAGTCAGACCTTACTGTCCTAATGAAATAATTCAAAATCAAGGCATGATCATATTTTATTGTGGTAAAAATAAGTGTAATCTAGAGGCCTTTGCCTTTCATATAAGCCACATCTGATACCAAATGATCAAATAGAAGTCAAGTTATTATTTGTTGTTCATAAAACTTGGAAAGGCGACAAGACTTTTGTCAGGTAGTGTACTCTATATTAAGCCGAATCTTATCCTTTTGCTTAGCATTGTATCGTTTGGGTTGTGCAGTTTAATTCACAGAATTTCTACACTGCAAACCTGCCGACTTTTCTAGTCACATCCTCCATAACGTACGCTTATTTTCCTTACAATCTAAAAGATGTTTACAGATTGATCTTTTTCTGATCCCAGAACTCTGTGGATTAGCTGTTTTGGAAAATATAAACAGATGTCTCAATATAATGTTAACATATTTTCTCTGTGAATTTGAAAGTTGAGTAAATAAAGTACATTTTTTGTGTGTATTATGCCTTTGTATTATGTAAATGATAATTTCACATGCAAAACTTTTTATAAAGAACCATAGTTCACTTTCAACCTATGCAAATTCATAATCAAGTCATTGTAGAACAAATATCTTGATGCCATCATAGTCAGAATAATAAACTTTGATTTTGAACATGATTTTGCATAGTTTCAGTGAACTATGACTCTTTAGGCAAGGCAAGGCAAGGCAAGGCAAGGCAAGGCAAGGCAAGGCAAGGCAAGTTTATTTATATAGCACATTTCATACACAGTGGCAATTCAAAGTGCTTTACATAAACAGGAATAAAAAAGACAAGTTTATGACATAAAATGCAGACAATAAAATGATTGAAAACAGATAAAAACAATTTAAAATGTGTTAAAATAGGTTATAAAAGAATGAAGAAGAAGAGAAAAACATAATAGTGCAATATGTCGGACGCAGCACAGTGCTCATTCAGTAAATGCACAGCTAAACAGATGTGTTTTCAGTCTTGATTTGAACGTGCCTAATATGTTGGAGCACATCTGATCATTTCTGGAAGCTGATTCTAGCAGTGAGGGGCATAGTGGCTGAAAGCAGATTCACCCTGCTTTGACTGAACTCTTGGAATTTCTAGTTTATATGATCCTAAAGATCTGAGTGATCTGTTGGGTTTGTATTCAGTGAGCATATCTGTAATGTATTGTGGTCCTTGGCCATTTAGTGATTTATAGACCAGTAATAATACTTTAAAATCTATTCTGAATGTAACTGGGAGCCAGTGTAGAGACCTGAGGACAGGTGTGATGTGCTCTGATTTCCTGCTTCTGGTCAGAATTCTGGCTGCAGCGTTCTGGATGAGTTGCAACTGTTTAACTGTTTTTTTGGGAAGGCCAGTGAGGAGTCCATTACAGTAATCCACCCTGCTGCTGATAAAAGCATGAACAAGTTTCTCAAAGTCTTTACTGGAAACAAAGCATCTAATTCTTGCAATATTTTTGAGATGATAGTATGCTGATTTATTAACTGCTTTGACATGACTGTTGAAACTCAGATCTGACTCCAGAGTCACTCCAATATTCTTGACCTAATTTTTTTAGTAAAAGCAGCACAGGCTCTTAATTGGAATTATTTACTAAAACTGGCTTTACTGCTAAAATACAACTGAAATCACCCCTTGATTACGATTTGGACTTCCATGCACCTAATAATAAAAATTCACAGCACTGACCTGGCATTTAATCAGCATGTCGAAGAAGTTTTCATCTGCCTCTCTGCTATTGCCCGTGGCCATGAGTTTGCTGAGGACGTCCTGGCTGTGGCGTTGATCCAGACGGAGACCCGGCAGACTGTCCACACTGACCCGCTGCTCGTCCAGCCGGCGGCTCTGAGAACTGGCCAGCAGGTCTAGAAAATGTCCTGGCTGTGCTGAGGCCTCGGTTTCGCACGCGGAAGTAGCTAAACAAAGTGAAAACCGTTTTTAAATACTGTAGTTCATCCAATGATTTCACTACTGCACACACTACTGCTATAGTTACACACACTGATGGTGAGATCAAAACTCTAGAACAGGCGAGTGTTTCCAATTTGCATAAAGTTAATTTTAGCTCATGCTGTTTTGCTATTTAAATAGCTGAAATTAACATGTCCGGCTCATCCTAACTCGTCCTTCCGTTTTGAACACAATCCGTTCAGACTAGTTTGCCTAATATCTATAGGAAGAGTTCAGATGCAAAAAACTCTAAGTGCCATCTGGAATTTTCTTCTACAGTGAGCAGTTTTGTAAGCCTCTTATGTTAATGTTCATCCATCCATCCATCCATCCATCAATCCATCCATCCAGTGAGTCATTAGTAGATATTATTTTGCATATTACTCATTGTATAATTCATACCTGTCCATCCATCAATCCATCCATCCATCCATCGAGTCATCAGTAGATATTATTCATTGTATAATTCATACATTTCCAACCATCCATCCATTCATCCATCCACTTATCCACCCATCCATCCATAAATCCATCCTTTCGTCCATCCATCCATCCTTTCGTCCATCCATCCATCCATCCATCCACTTATCCACCCATCCATACATCCATCTACTTATCCACCCACCCATCCATCCATCCATCCATCCATCCATCCATCAAATGTTAGATTCATGTCTGTCTCTTCATTCATCACCATACCTGTCAACACTCCAGTTTTTCACGGGTTTCCCCCATATTTTACAGTTCTATTCCACCATAATCCCGTAAATGTATTTTCCTGTATTTCTCACATATTTTTAATCTTTCTATGAAGATGAATAAACATTAAAGAGCCGATCCTGCCTATAAGCAACCCATACCGCAGAACCACCAGGGGACACCTCTAGCTCGTAAATGTGATTGTTCTGTTCTGTGCAGAATTAGTTTTATTTTTTTTTTCTGTGATTTCCTACATCCTTTGGGTAAAAATATCTACAACTTAGAGTTTTTACATTTTGTTTGTATTTGTAATTTTACAGTATGTCCACTGTAGTGGACCACAGGACCATTTTAGTTCGCAACGGCCGCCAAACTCAATCAACAAAACTGTACATGATGTGGTTGTAAAGGGATATTAATCCAATATTAATGTAACAAAAACAAAACAAAAGCCATTTTTTCTTGTGTACTGAAATTCCTGAAGCAGTTTAGTCTGAAAGAGAGGGGGGGGGGTGTTAATCCAAAACAAATTTAACATGAAAGTGATTTAAAACTGATTGTCATTCTCTAATTGTGTAATTTGTGTGTATTTAATCTCCTTCTTCACACCCCTAAACCCAACTATCATTGGTGGACAAGCAAATCGTACTAAATTGTACGAATGAGATTGTATGAATTATGAATTAGCCACTAAATCAAAAAGTTTTTTTTTGAATTTCTGTGAGATCATGTTGTCCTCACGCTCCAGCTTTGTTTTATGTTGATCATATTAAAACAAAGAAAACAATCTGAAGTTGTTGTTTTTAAGTTATATACACCAAACTTTTACCGGTCTGGCCCGCTTGGGAGTAGATTTTCTTCCAAGTAGCTCTTGAGCTAAAATGAGTTTGACACCCCTGGCCTAAATAAATCTAATATTTTATTGACGTCACCTCATCTTCAGTTTCCCATCAAATCTTCTGACCAATCAAATGCTCTCTAGTGTCTGACATGCCCCGCCCCCTTCAAGACGCTGCTCATTTGCTTTTCACGTGATACGTTTGAGCTCAACCACTCTCACTGGCGGAGCTAGATGTCCCTCCCTCTCTTCATATATTACTTAAGATTTCGTCAAACATAGTTTACTATACAGCTATACAGAATGCCATATCATTAATATGAGAATTTGCGAACTTCAATAAACACATTTCTCAAACTGAACCTCAAATAAGGTCCTGTCTGTCAGTTTAACAGTTTAATATTCAAACTTTTAAAATGATTTCTAGATCAACTACTTCAGACTGAACACCTTCAAACTATATGCTTTTTAAAACGTCTTTGACTGGTGTTAGCAGTGTAAGCACTATTGCAAAGCTTAGGCAGTGTGAAAGCAGCTGAGGTGAGTTTTGCACAGGTCAGGGAGGAAGAAGGACTCACGTTTCCTTAAGGCTACAGACGGGGTTTCACAGGGGAAGGAAGGGGCAGGAACACGGCGAGTGCCGTCCTCTAATGAGCACCTTTGGTCATCCATGCGGCTCCCTTGAAAACGGCTGAGGAGGTCAAAGAAGCCGTCGTCCCCCAGAGTGTCTGGAGCATACTGGGGAAAAAACAGCATGTAACAGTAAGGATATTAATACAAAAATAAAAATATCATGTAATATCACCAGGGCCGGATTAACCAATGGGCCTTATGGGGCCTGTGCACACTTGGGGCCCCTGCAAGGGAGAAAAAAAGCCAATTTCGGAGTGTCTTTTTAGGCTAACTACAAATAGCGCACCTAGCTGGAATAAGCTATTCACGGTTTACTACCTATCAATGCCTGACTGACAGAGACAACATGAGTAAAGAGCGAATATAGTGTGTGTGATTTCAGATACTTTTGGGTTTATAATCAATTTGATCTTTGCTGTTTGCCTACTTTTCATCACCAGAAGTGTATAGAAAATACAGGGAGAGGAGGAGAGAGACAGTAAATCATTAATGAGTGTGTGTATTATGAAAGACTCAGATTCATAGAACTGGAATGGAGAAGCATTGTGTGTTATATGCCATGCCAATAATATGCTTTATTTGTTTGTAAAAGTTATGCATTAAAAATACCCTTAAATAATAATAATAATAATAATAAAAAAAAAAAATATATATATATATGGTACCAGTGAACTTGAACAAGTATACAAAAAAATTAGTTTTATTAGTATTTTTTTCAATGCTTTGAAAAATAAGTTAAATCTTTGAAGATTATAAATACATATGTGAATATGTGTAAATATGTGGGCAACAACTTACAGATTCATTTTATTTAAAAATTATTATATTATTATTATTTTTTAACTCAACTATAGGGGTGCAGCCAGGTAGGGGGCCTTACAAGACAATGTGCCCAGGGGCCCCTGAGTTCTTAATTCAGGCCTAAATACTGCATTTCCACTGCACACGACATTTGGACTTGACTGTCGGAATACGCCCTCTTGTGGCAGTCACAGAATTTTCAGTGTTGTCAAGCACCATGGGAGAGAAGCTGATTCGTGTGGTGTCCGAAATAAAGTGCAAAAAGAGCCTTTATTCTCCATGCCTTCACCATGGTTTAATAAATGAATAAATACTAGTAACTCATAGACCTCTAAAAATTTTGGAATGTGGAGACATTAAACATTCTATTTTTTATTGCTCATTTATTGTATAGAAATGATTATTATTTTTTTTTAATTTATACTTTTTTTTCTGATTAAAAAAAAAAAAAAAAAAACAGAAAAAAAAAACTCCTTTTTTTTTATCCCGTGCGCACGGCCAACACTGGATTACATCACATCCGGTCGGCCGGTCGCATACGGTTTAGTCGCAGGAGTTCAAATATTTCAACATAACCACAGCTTAAAGCGGATCCGAATTTTCCGCATACAGAGATGAACGGAGCTCCCAGACTACTCTACATTGGAAATGAATGACTTCCGGTCTGCCGCTTGTCATTTGTCACATGCAGTGAATAGGCGGCTTAACACTTACCTTTTTTATATGCTTTTGTCTGAGCTAAAAAAAAATGCGGTCAAATGTTTTCAATGAATTTATTAACTTTAGGTAAATGTTTATTTATTGAAATGTTTGTTTACAGTACATTAAATAAATTTTGAACAAAAAAAAGTAAGATCAATCAGATTAAAAAAAAAACAAAATAATTATAGTTGAAGTCAGAATTATTAATGTTTTTTTTCCCCAATTTTTGTTTAACAGAAAGAAGATTTTCAAGTTATTTCATACATAATAGTTTTATTAACTCATTTCTCATAACTAATTTCTTTTATCTTTGCCATGATGACAGTAAATAATGCTTCACTATATATTAGTATTCAGTTATTAAAGTAGTATTCTGTTAAACATAATTTGGGAAATATTTAAAAGAAATAAATTCACAGAAGGACGAATAATTTTGAATTCAACTGTATACACACTATGTTTGAGCAAATTAGCTTTTTAATGTCTTTAAGTGAAGATTTGTTTCATTTAGTGCACCAAAACTAAATGTTCTGTTAATATTGTCAAAGAAAATACGAGCAAAAAAAAAAAATAATAATAACTAAATAATGAATAACTAAATATAGTTATCACATTTGCTACATAAATAAATCTGCCTGGGGCGACGCAGTGGGTA
>NC_141043.1:43485000-43505000 GCF_052040795.2 Danio rerio | reverse complement strand
AATTGTATTTAAACATGAATGCAACAGAAAGACATAAAACCAATATAAAACAAACAAAACCTAGAATAATTTAGGTATATACATAAATAAAATGTCAAGCAGGAGTTTGTTTATAGCTTTAATTATGAAGAAAATAAAATATTAACAATAACAAAAATAAAGTAATAAAAATACAAAACTAAAAAGAGCAGCATTTGGCTAAATATAACAGTCATTTATATGCTTTATATCCTGATATGCTGCTGTTTTTATATTCATTTTTATTTCACTTGATGCATTCGTTATTTAATGTTTGAATACTGAAAGAAATTAACAGCAATTTTCCCTTGGCTATATGACACTTAATAGGTAATTCTCCTTTATTTAGGGATGCTGCATATTATTCGGCGATCTTAAAGGAAAGTGTTGTAGCACAGAAGAGCAAGTAATAAAATAGAACCTATATTTTGTTGCACTCAGAAGATATAATAAAGCTCTACATTTAAAAATTCATTTTTACATTTTACCACGTCATATTAAAACATAAACATTTATTTAAGGACATAGAACACATTTTTTACTAGCAGTTTCCCCCAATGCGTTCACGATTTGATTAATAGCATCATATCCAAATACTTTTGTTTTTGTTATATCCAATATTTGTAATTCTTTAAAGGATTTCAGTAGCCTATAGATTATTTTACAGGCAGTCATTTTTTATTTAATTTAAGAGTTTTTGTCAAGTTTAAATGGCGTTTTGTAAGCATGTTAAAAATTTATACAGTTGAAGTCAGAATTATTAGCCGCCTTTTGATTTTTATTGTCATTTTTAAATATTTCCCAAATTATGTTTGACAGAGCAAGGAAATTTTCACAGTATGTCTGATAATATTTTTTCTTCTAGAATAAGTCTTATTTATTTTATTTCGGCTAGAATAAAAGCAGTTTTGAATTTTTTAAAAACTATTTTTGCGGTCAAAATTATTAGCCCCTTTAAGCTATTTTTTTTCGATAGTCAACAGAACAAACCATCGTTATAGATTATCTTGCCTAGTTACCCTAACCTGCCTAGTTTACCTTATTAACCTAGTTAAGCCTTTAAATGTCACTTTAAGCTGTACAGAAGTGTCTTGAAGAATATCTAGTCAAATATTATTTACTGTCATCATGGCAAAGATCAAATAAATCAGTTATTAGTAATAGGTTTTTAAAACTATTATGCATATATATGTGTGTGTATGTGTGTGTGTGAGTGTGTGTGAGTGTGTGTGTGTGTGTGTGTGTGTGTGTAACATTTATTTTTTACTACTAAAATTGAATCTTAAATTAAACCACTTTTTATATAAAAAAAAGTGTACAGATTGATATTTAACAGCATGTGTGATTTGTGCTGTTACCGGTCAGACTGCTGTCAGCGGCCGGACTCCCAATTAAAACAGAGCTGTTAGGGTTTGAGTTGTTTTGCACCAGTCCCAAAACTAACTGCAGATCAGACACGTTCATTCTGGCTGTCAGCTCCCCACTGCGATCTCCAATCTGAGCATTGAACAAACACAAGAAGGAAAAAACGTCAGTGGAATTAGCATTATTGTTATGCTAAGCAGAAAAAAAAAAGCTTCATCTCTTCTGCAGCTCTCTAATGCCCAAGCTTAATGTACTAAACTAGTTCATTTATTAAAGCTGTATTCCAGCTGTATTTTAGTTCTGAATGTAACATTGTAAATGTCTCAATTATAAAGTCAGACCCCCTAGTTTTTCGCGATTCCGCGATAAATGAATCCAACGTAAAATTACAACAACAAAAAAGTCGCAAATTTTTGCGATCTGCAAAATTTTTTGATTAAACACAAAATAATCACAAAAAAGTAAATAATCTCATAAATATCCAATTCCAAACCATATAATCAAAATATATTTCAGTTTGTAATTCATTGTTTTACATAACTTATAGAAATCGCATACGCAGCGCATGTGATGTATTTGAGTGTCTCTCGAAAAATTACATCTAACCTGCGCCCTCACATTTATTACATTACATGGAAGGAATTCTTTTGCAGCCTGTGCAGTAAGGAGACGCGGATGAAGTGCAAGTGATTTACATGTGAAGGCAACGCAAACATTGGAATAGACATCCTGTTGTGCGAATTGGGGATCTTGTGCATTAAACATGCTTCAGACTGCAAAAGAAAGTGGGAAACATCTAACAAGCGGAGCAATGGAGCAGACAAAACAGCAAGCAGCTTTCAATGATGGAGATTGGTTCAAAGATGACGGCCACTGGACATGACTGAATTGAAGGGCATTATTTATGCTTTACATGTATGACCGGTTTTAAGTTGAGCGTTAAATCGATACATTATTTTGTTTCACTTTTTCCCTGCAGTTAACAAGAGAAAGCGCTTCCCTGTCATTGAAGAGATTTACGGCAATCCGTGTTTTAGGTGTATTACACTAGGGGAAGCCCTAACGCATGTCCTGAGTGAAGTACTGTACATGTCAGATGCTCCAGGGAGCGAAAGATCTTGGATAAAAATAAGAGTTATACAACCTTCCTTTCGCTTAATCCCTACTGTTTTAGATTGTGTCATAACAAGATACCAAAATATAGAAGCTTTATTTTTATTTAATTTTATGATTTGTGTCAAATTGCACACCTAACATATATATACATTTATGGAAATTACCACCACAAAATCAGTAATGTTTATCACGCAAAATGTTTTTATTTTTATTTTTAATTCATATTAAGCACAAACTATTTAATGTGAATTAAATATTGTTTGTTTGTTTGTTTATAACCTTCAAAAGTCATCTTTAAAATCTGATCATGCCAAAAAACATTTGATTATTGTTTCTTAGGTGAAAGTGAAAAGAAATAGTTGATAGAAAAAAACTGGCGCCCCCAGAAAATTTTCTTAGGGGTGGCCAAGTAAGGCCACAACAAATCTTGGGATAGCAAACAAAAAAATGATGAATTGTGTATATATTGTGAATAATGATGTTATATTTTTGTTTCTGGTAATAGCAATATTTCAAGAGTAATTAATAGAATTCATTAAAACTTCATTATTTCAATTTATTCTTTGAAATAATTCAGCAAGTACATAAGCAAACCAAATAAAAATCAATATTTAGTTTAAAAACACATCAGGTACGTTATTTTTCACATACATTTATTGTACAACATACACATATGCCATAAAAATGTCTAAAATTAATGAAGATTAATGAATAAAACAAACAAATGAACAAACTGAACAGAAGGCATTACTACACACACACACACACACACACACACACACACACACAGACACACACAATACAGACCCTAATAATATAATTTATCCATGTTTCTTTTTTGAGCCACAATATAATAATACATATTCTTTTTTTTGTATCTATCTATGTGAACCTTTTTGCAAAATACATCCACAAAATCAGATTTTTGGCCCTTTTAAGTCAATCAGCAAAATAATGGAGTTGCTAAATAAACTAGATTCTGAAAAGCTAATTTACAATTTTTTATTTTATTATTATTTTTTTTTGCATTTGTGGTTTTAATCCGATCAGGCAACATTTTTTTTCAAAAATAATAATTTCTTAATAAAAAGTGTACAATCTCAGTGAATCAGCTACATCAGTGGCGCTGATCAATCCACAATAATTTAGTGGCTGCATATTATTTATTAATTCATTTATTGAAATACTGTGAATTTACGCAAGTACATTCCAATTAATAATATCAACAACTAAATCATATTTGGGTGACCACAGGGGTGGCCAGAGCTTACACAAGGGTGCCCGTGGCCACCACTGGCCACCCCTTGAAAAAAGGATATGTGCACTGCGCAGGTCTGAAATGGATAGTTCACCCAAAATTGAAAATGTACAGACTATTTATCTACTTACTACTTCCAATGATTCCAAACTTTTATACATTTCTGTCTTCTGTTGAACACGAAAGAATACACTTTTAAAGAAGCTGAAAACCTGTAACCATTGACTTCTATAATAGGCACGGTTACACGTTTCTAACATTTATTCTAACAGTTAACACTTTTGTGTTCAACAGTAGAAAGAAACTCAAAGGTTTGAAAGCAAAGAGTGAGTAAATAAAGACAAATTTTATTTTTGGGTGAACTAAAAATGCTATAATAAAACTTTAATACCCTTGGTTTCCACCACAGACCTGCATCCCCACTGTCTAATTTGAACAGAGTCGATTAAAATTCACCCCAAACTTTTAATTCTGTCGATATTTGCCCACTCTGATGATGTCCCTAATCTGTATTCATTCATTTCTTGTGCTAAAACCCTTACAAAAAAAATAGAGAATCAATACAGAATCGGCAGAGAAAGAATGGCAAAGCATCGTTTAATAGTTTTTTTTTCTCCCAATCCTAAAGCACCCACACGCACGCACCTCTTTGGAAATCTCCAGATGCTTTTCAGCAAAGCTCATGGCCTGTTCGTGGTTTCCCAAAGCGGTGTAGGCGTTCCCTAAACTCCAGCAGGCTCTTCCTTCACCAATCCTACACAGACAGAGGATCAGACATCAGAAACAACAGACACATACTCACATACACACATACACACAGACGTTGTCCTGTACCGGTCCTTCAAGTCCTGAGCGATGATCAGATGTTTGAGGTGATAGTCGATGGCTCTCTCGTAGTCCTGCAGGAGGGTGTATGTGTTTCCCAGACTGTAGCAGGCCTGAGCCTCCACCGCCCGGTCCTTCAGCTGACGCGCCAACTGTAGAGTCCGTCTGAGGAAAACACACACACACACACACACACACACACACACACACACACACACACACACACACACACACACACACACACACACACACACACACACACACACACACACACACTAAATTTAAAAAGTGGTGTGGTTTTAAAAGCTGCTGTTAAAATTGTTTGTTAAAAGGATAGTTCACTCAAAAATATAAATTCTGTCATCTGTAAAGATTTCAAAGCTTCATGAAGCAGTTCCTCAAAAGCAGTCATCACTACTCTCACACGGAAAATGTGAAAATCCTCATAACATTGAATTATAAACAGTAAATGTAACTTCTTTCAGTGAAACAGTGTGACTAATAAGTCACACAACTACTATATCTAGATCTCACAAAAGGATTTATTTCATAAACCGCAACTGAAATTATGGAGTAAAGTAATTATTACACGTTATTAAAGAGCACCTAGGTTACCTCTTTTTTTCAGATTTAATATAAGTGTTTTGTGCAGGGGTCTCTAACTCGCGGCCCGCGGGCCATTTGCGGCCCTCAGTGCAATATTTTGTGGCCCGCGCCGACCGCTGTACACTGACAGAATCAGCGGATCGGGGAGAGAGAGAGCGCTCCCCGCTCCGCTGATTCTATCCGTACACAGCGGTCACTGGCATTCCCCGCCCGCCATTTAAACAAAGGGGCGGGGATGCCAGTGACGTCACCACGCACCCCGCCCCTTGGTTAGACGCCGTGACGGGTGGGAAGGGTTAGGAGGGAACTCGCGCCGGCCAGAACCAAGGTAAGCTATTCCCGCCCCTGCCTGCCACTTAGCTACCTATCTGCATCCTGCCACCTACCTAGCTACAGCCTGCATCTTATATATATTATAGGTAGATACAGACTGGTACAGACTGATGTGACTGGAGTGGGGTGGGGGTTTTTTATTTATATACGCCTTTTTTTTAGGTGAGGGAATGGAAGTTTTGAGTGAGTTCCCCCACTTTTTTCTGTGTGAGAAGTTATTCTCCACCTTGAACTTCAATAAGTCAAAGTACAGGTCTAGACTTAATGATGATCATCTTCAAGCCATACTGAGGGTCTCAACTGCTTCCGCTCTAAAGCCAAATGTGGTTCAGATTTGTGAGAAGAAGCGCTGTCAAGTCTCTGGCAGCAAGGAGTAGGCAAAAGATGCCATGTTCAGAAGAACTGTTCATAATCTTCACTCAATGTTCTATTAATGTTCCGGACACTTCATGTTCAGAAGAAACAATTCAAACCGTTAATAATGACATTTGAGGACTTTTTTTTGTGAAATCCCTTATGGGCCCAGCCTCACCCAGACTTTTCCTCCTGCGGCCCCCAGGTAAATTGAGTTTGAGGGTGCTTTCACACCTACACTTTTGTTTCGGAACGTATCTCGTTTGCCCAGTTAGCGCGGTTCAATTGGCATATGTGAACAGGGCAATCGCGCTCTGTTCCGCGCCAAAGTAACCGCTCCGAGATCGCTTGAATGAGGTGGTCTCGGCTCGATTGAAACGAACTCTGGAGCGGATCGATTGCAGTGAGAAAGCAAACGATCCGAGCGAGGTTATATCACAGTGTTTTATGGATATGTAATAGGCTTATTTATGGCTATATGAAGAGAGAATTATGAGTAGGGCGGGAAGTTTCGCGAGTCTCCGGATGCCCGCAAACGAGTGATGATCTCCCGGTAATCTCGCGTCTCACTTGCTGTCCTCAAATAGGCATCGTCGCGCCCCTCCCCACTGCGTCTCTCCTCTGACACGTCGCGCGCGCACCCTGTCAATCACCACCAAACCACCACATCTCCTAACAGCTGAGCGGGACGCTGCAAAATAAACCCTGACACTCTGACCAATGTGAGGAGAGTTTACTCACATGTGACTTGTTTTAGCTCTTTTGGTCCGATTAGAAAATTTGCAGTGTGAAAGCGAACCGCTCCAAGAGCAAAGAGCAACAATGTAACATTTGTAATCTCTGTTTCGGAACAACTGAATCGATTCACAGGTGTGAAAGCACCCTGAGACCCGTGGTTTTGAGTCTCCAGAATATGTATGTAAAGTTTCAGCTCAAAACACCCATCAGATTTTTTATTATACCTTTTATTAGATGCTGTTTTATACATCTTTCCTCCAGGGGGTTTTGTCGTACTGCGACTTTAAGGCTAGTCCTCCCCGCCTACCTTTTCTACGTGTCTTTCTGCGTGCATTAACCTCCTCCCTCGGCTGCGTCAGACAAAAAGACAGACTTAAAGGAAGAAGATCTCACGTAGCGTTTGTGAAAAATACTACAGTAAGAACTTTACCAGTGAGTATTTGTTTTGCAGTTGCATTGATCAGTCCCACACAATATCGTTACAAAGTTCAAGCGCGCACACACACACACACACACACACACACACACACACACACACACACACACACACACACATACACACACACACACACACACACACACACACACACACACACACACACACACACACACACACACACACACACACACACACACACACACACACACACACACACACACTGACAGACAGAGCGCTTTTAGCTTCCCACTCTTTTTGCACTCAAATGTGACAGGATACAGGCTAATCTCCCCTGCTGTGTGGATACATGTTATGTTAATGTACAAAATAAACCTGATTTAGCGTCCACAAACCGGGATTGAAGCATCTTCCTTTATAATTGTTCTGACACATGACGCACTCTGACGTCAAGTTGCAGTCGATCTAAAAACCACTCCAATTGTGTTGGCCTAGGTTTCCTCTGGGTGCTCCGCAATAGGGAAATTGGATAAACTAAATTGGTCGTAGTGAATGTGTGTGAATGAGTGTGTATGGATGTTTCCCAGTACTGGGTTGCAGCTGGAAGGGCATACGCTGTGTAAAACATATGCAGAATAAGTTGGCGGTTCATTCCTCTGTGGTGTCCCTTGATGGATAAAGGGACTAAGCTAAAGAAAAATGAATGAATGCTGAATTATTAGAAAATTCTTTGTAAGATTACATTCTCTTTAAAATTTAATAAGCATACAGGGGCTTTTAATGAAGACTGTGAGAATCAACACTGCTAAAATAGACATTAATATATTCCAGTTTTGTAAACTTAATGTAACTATGCAAGCTCATCATTACATTGTTAATTACCCTGTTATTTTGTTTTAATTACTATTTTTTGTCAGTGAGTGCAGTCCTGACTCTCTATGGTCATTAAAAAAATCCCATGGCACTTCTCATAAAGAGTAGGGGTGTATCTTCGGTGTCCTGGCCAAATTCCCTCCATCGGCCCTTACTTATTCCCATCCACCAAATTGCTCTATCACTGTCTCTTCACTCCACCAATAGCTGGTGTGTGAAGAGCGCACTGGTGCCATTTTCCTGTGGCTGCCGTCGCATCATCCAAATGGATGCTGCACATTGGTGGTGGTGTGGAGAGACCCCCTCACCCCTGATGATTGTGAAGCATTTTGGGTGTATGGCCATACACGACAAATACACAATATAAATACACACATTATTACATTGCAATAAAAAGTATTTGGAAATGCACATGCTGTCAAAATGTTGTATTGTCACTAATGACTCCTTGACAATAAATAAATAAATAAATAAATAAATAAATAAATAAATAAATAAATGTAAGAATAATGTTTGAAAAAAAATGCATTACTGGTTCTTGGCGAAGCAATTTTTTTTCTGCCTTGGAATCGAACAATAAATAAAGGCCAAAAGATTACATTTAAAAATAATCATTGCTTTTGCTGTTGTTTATATTTGCATACTTTATTATATTTTAAAAAATAATCAAAAAGGTGAAAAAATATATAAAGGAAAACACTTATTGCGGTTGTTATTATTCCTTCCTTTGCATATTATGCTAAACATCTAGATATATTTAAGTAAACAAATAAAAAGCAAACTGACTTGTAATGCTCTGCAGCGACTTCAAACTTTCCAAGGAATATGTATGCATTTCCAAGATTGCAATATGCTCTCCTCTCTGCAGCTCGGTCTCCAAACTCCTTTGCAATGAGGAGACGCTGAAAAAAAAGACAGCATTATTTGTCTTTAAGTTAAGCCTGAATCAATAATAACCCATGCTGATATACACATCATAAGCAGTTTATGAATTACTGATATTAAAAGGTACAATTTCCACAAGTTTCTACATTACTACCGCAAAAAACACTTGTTCATCTCTTTAACTGAAAATTGCACCAGTTTGCACCAGAAACTTTCTTAAAATCACTCCATATCTCTAGAAAAACATTGTGAATTTCGGACTATGCCTCACAGAGGTGAGTGGGCATGAGAAACCACCTGTAAAAACCCTCTTCTCTCTATATGCACCAGACACTTTAACTTTAAAGAGTGCACTTTACATATAGAGAGTGCATATAGACAGAAGACTGTTTCTATAGGTGGTTTATCAAGCTCACTCACCTGTAGAAAACCTCTTTGGTCTATATGCACTCTCTATATGTAAAGTGTACACTCTATAAGTGACATGCATAAAGAGAAAAGAGTGTTACCACCTATAGAAACCCTTTTCTCTTTATATGTACCATTAATTTACCTATAGAGAGTGCACTTTACATATAGAAGAGTGTTTCTAGAGGTGGTTTATCAAGCCCACTCACCTCTTTTGTCTATATGCACTCTCTAAGTAAAGTGACTGTACATATAGAGAGAAGAATGTTTTTATAGGTGAGTGGGCTTGACAAACCACCTCTAGAAACACTTTTCTCTCTATATACATTGATCAATTTAACTATAGAGAGTGCATATAGAGAGAAGAGTGTTTCTAAAAGTAAGTGGGCCTGACAAACCATCCGTAGAAACACTCTTCTCTCTATATACACCAGACACTTTGCCTATAGAGAGTACACTTTACATATAGAGAGTGCATCTGGAGGTAAGAGTGCTTCGACGGGTGGTTTATCAAGCCCACTCACCTGTATAAACACCCTTCTCTCCATATGCACTCTCCATTTGTAAAGTGCACATATATATATACATACATCGAACACTACCTATAGAAAGTGACTGTGCATATAGAGAGAAGAATGTTTCTATAGGTGAGTGGGCTTGACAAACCACCTGTAGAAACACTTTTCTCTATATATACACATCAATCCTTTTAACTATAGAGAGTGCATATAGAGAGAAGAGTGTTTCGACAGGTAAGTGGGCCTGATAAACCACCAGTAGAAACACTCTTCTCTCTGTACGCACCAGACACTTTATATGTAGAGTGCACTTTCTATAGGTAGAGAGTTCATATAGACAGAAGAGTGTTTTTACAGGTGGTTTGTCAAGCCCACTAACCTTTTTGTCTATTTACACTCTCTATATGTAAAGTGCACTCTCTATAGGTAAAGTGACTATGCATATAGAGAGAAGAATGTTTCTATAGGAGAGAGGGCTTGACAAACCACCTGTAGAAACATTCTTCTATCTATATGCACCAGAAACTTTATTTTTAGAGTGCACTCTCAATAGGTAGACAGTGCATATCGACCGAAGAGGGTTTCTACTGGTGAGTGGACTTTATAAACCACTCATAGAAACACTCTTCTCTCTATATGCATCGGACACTTTACCTATAGAGAGTGCACTTTACATATAAAGAGCGCATATAAAGAGAAGAGTGTTTCTACAGGTGAGTGGGCTTGATAAACCATTCGTTGAAACACATTTCTCTCCATATGCACCTTCCTTAAACTCTATCTTACAAGGACTCAATAAGGTAAACAGTTTTTACTTGTGAACGTACCACATAATAATTGAGAGCCAATCAGCATTCCTTAAAACACTGAACACTTAAAGTTTTATTAATTAAATATAAATTTAATTCAAAGCCATAAGACACAATCTAACATTGGCAAAATATTTGACCCCCATGATCTGAATGTATAATCTGCACTCATATGCTCTATCGATTGAATAAATGTATTATTCTCTGATTGCACAATTTAATATATAAACCAAAAGCACGTTAATGATTAAAACTAGCAAGTTATTTCACTAGGCTCTCTCAGTATGAAATACCTGCTCATGTGCGAGAACAGCATCCTGGAAGTTTCCGAGCAAATAGTGCGAGTTGCCAAGGTTACCGTAGGTCCTGCCTTGAGCCGCTCTGTCGCCCAACTCTTTCACAATGGCCAGATTCGCTCTTCAAACAGAAACGTGCAAAAAAAGATACATCAAAAAAGAAAATTCGCAATCTCCTGGACTTTCTCCAGAAGGAAAAATATTATAGGGAATAGTGTAAAAAAATTCCTTGCTCTGCTAATCAATGGCTGTGAAATACAAAAAAAAAAAAAAAAATATATATATATATATATATATATATATATATATATATATATATATATATATATATATATATATATATATATATATATATATATATTCACAGAAGGGTTATTTGTAACTGTTTATCCAGATTTTCACTCTATGGCAACTTGTGTGTGTCTCACTCGTATAACTCTGTCGCTTTCTTCAGCGCGATGTGTGCCTCTTCTGGAAATTCTCCAGGGTCCATCCCACTCCAACATATGTTCTTCCCTTTGGCGTGGTACACATTCCCATAATTATATAGCGCTCGAGCCTGCCCCACCTAACAAAACCACACACAGACACGCACGCGGAGAGATAACACACAACAACCACCCATTACACACCGAAGACGCAGTGACCGCTTGCATTTCAGACTAGGTTTATGATCTGTGAAAATAGAACAAGTGGCATCTTTGGATAACTGGACAAATGTGACTTCCAAATAAAAAAATTAAAAAGAGGAAATGTTGATTTATAGCCTTTTTGGATGAATTCTAGAAATAAGCAATATAGATGACATTTAATCACCCATCATGACATTGCGTTGTCATAATGATAATGATATTATTATTAGTATTATTATCAGAAACACACACTCTTAAAAACCCTGGGATGTAACTCACTTTCATCCACCACAACCACATTAGGATATCTCAATTAATTTTTAATATAATAAAACAATATATTTTTAAAAAAATAATGAAATAAGGTGTTTTGTACTTATTTTTTCTAATTAATCTTTATCAAATCAAATATAAATTATAACATGCATTAAAACACCACAAGTGGAACACTGTGCTGAGCAAATAGACAGAACTTTCTAAAGAATATGTCTTAGTTTAAAATTGACGCAGTTATTTACTAGTAGATTATATTTGAAGTAAAATTTTTAAGCTCTCTATTGTATATATTTTTAGACAATTAGACTGCATCAATAAATAGATAAAGATAGACAGATAGAAAAGAAAACAACAAAAGAGAAAAACTTTAGAACAAAAAAACATTAGAACAAAAGAAAGAAGGATTAAAAGTAAGAATGAAGAAATGAACAAGAAAAGAACGAATGAAAAAGAAAGATAAAACAGGAAAGAACAAACGAACAAGAACGAACAAACAAAAAACGAACGAATGGATGAACAAGAATGAAAGAACGAACAAACAAGAATGAACGAATGAACAACCAAGAACAAACGAACAAAAAAAGAACAAACGAACCAACAAGAAAGATCGAATAAGATAGAACGAACAATAGATAGAACGATAAAATGATAGAACAATCGATAGAACAATGAAACTATCAATAGAACGATCGATCGATCAATGGATGGATGGATAGACATATGCTTAGATATAAAGCTTCTTAAACATAACTCTTTTCAGTTTTTATACAACAATTCATATTTTATTCATTTATACATTTAATTTATCAATAAATACATTAAACAGTTTATTAAATCAGTTCTGCACAGCTTTTTTTTTTTAACCAGAATTTTTGTTGTTTTTTAGTTCTGCAAGCACAGTGACCTGGAGTCATCAAGCTCCAAAGAAAGGACAAAAATTGCCATAAAACCATTGAATACTTTTCAATATGTGATATTCTCAGTCTGAAGACTCCATATGATGGCTTCTGCCATGGTTGACAAATCTTATTCACACATTCACATCACACTCATGTATATTGTGTCTTGGCACGCCAGGTTTGACTTCAATACACAAAGGTATTGAACCATACTGTAGAGACTTAAAAATGTATGTATATAGTTTTTAGTCACACTTTACAATAAGGTTTATTAGTTAATGTTAATTAATGCATTTACTAACATGAACAAACAATGAACAATACATTTACTACTGTATTTGTTCATGTAAGTAAACGTTAGTTAAAGAAAATACAGTAGTTCATTGTTAGTTCATTTAAACTCATGGTGCATTAACTAATGTTAACAAGCACAGACTTGGATGTTAATAATGCATTAGTAAATTATTAGTTTAGATTAATAAATGCTGTACAAGTGCTGTTCATGATTAGTTCATGTTAGTAAATATTTAAACTAATGAACCTTATTGTAAAGTGTTACCCAGTTTTTTGGTGTTAGAGGATACACTGTTCCTTTAACATCGCCATGAAATGAAAATAAGCATTTTTTTTTTTTTTTGTAATTTTAAAGTATTTATTAATGTTTTTTTTTTCAAGCACACTTGAAATGGGCCAATATTCACACAATATAACTATATACTGAGAGTGAAGCAGCATGAAATGGTTCCATGTTCACTTTAAAATGCATGTTCATCACAGCACTAATAGCTTTAGGACTTAATTCTGACTTTCAAACAAAAATGTTCATGTTATTCTTACCCACATGTTCACATTAGTGATTAATTGATTGATTTATTAATAAGCTTCCATCTATTAATATTGGATAATAAAACTAAATCGATGATGAAAAGCACATATAAAACACGTCCTAATCTAAGGTGATGTTAATGTTTAATAATGCCAATTTAAAAGTTACATTAATAACACAGGTTTTATTTATTGGAGCTAATAACTAATAATGTTTAATTGCACTTTAACATTACTTCTGTAGCAAATGCAGGATCTTCCCTGTTGGTGTTTATCTAACATTCACTAATGAGTTGTTTTTGTAAAGGTGGAATTTAATTGGTTTGAAACATTTGTTTACTTTGAAAATTGTTAATTTTTTGCAGCACTGCTAAAATTAGGGTCAGTAATACTTTATATTGTGACAAAAGCTTAAACAAAAAAAAATCATACCTTTAAATTCCTTATGGACATATTTTTTCCATTCATAGTTACTTTTTTATCTTGACACTCTTCCCTGATTGGTGTTTACTGGTGCGAAGGCTGGATCAAATATGCAAGATCTCACCAATAGCATACTCTTATGTACATAATCAAGTCCTGCCCTACAGTTGTTCTTGTTCCAAATACATCTTTCCTCAGATATAGATCACAACACTGAAAAGAAGATAATTGTAGCTTCTCTTTCATTACTCTGGTGAAACATACAGTACCTTATCATGGAGCGTCCTGGCAATATCTAGGTGTCTTTGGCAACAAACTGCTGCTTCATCATAGCGACCGAGAACCTTCAATGTGTTTCCAAGGTTACCACTGGCTTTAGCTTCTCCCAACTGATCTCCAATAGTTCTACAAGAATCAAAACAAAGCTTACTTTAGATGAAGATATAATCCTGGTGGCTTTAAAGGGGTCATGAACCGATCACTCAAAATTCCCTTAATCTTTTGATATATAAAAGACACTCCACTTTAAAAACATCCTGTAAGTTTCAGAACTCAAAACTTCACAGTTAGTCTATAAACTTATATTGAATTTATATTGAAGAAAAAACGAATGAGCAGATATTTTAGACCGCAACAACCACTTCTTTACTGTGCTTAGCTCCACCCACCAATTCACACTATAGTTAGTAAACAAATTTTACAGGTTGTCTGATATGCACAGGTGTGTACAGTACAAATGTGTTTTAACCTAAATGGATGTAGGCCGTCAAACATACTGTACAATTGAGAACTTTACATGAGTTTTACTTCACACATATACTTTTTTATATTTATTGATTGACAGAGGTCTCAGCCAATCTGCAGTAATCAATTCTTAAGCTACGAAAAAATGAACGAACGAACAAACAAAAAACCAAAAGAAAGAACAGAAGTACAGAAAAAAACTAAAAGAACAAGAACAATGGAATGAACAATGGAACGAATGATGGAACGATAGAACAATAAATAGAACAAACAAACGATAAAACGAACAAACAAACAAGCAATAAAACAAAACAAACGATAGACCAAACAAAACGAATGAATGATAAATAGAACAAATGAACGACAGATAAAATGGAACGAACAAACAATAACACGGAATGAACAAACAATAAAACAGAACGGAACGAACAAACAATAAAACGGAACAGAACAAACAAACAGTAAAACAGAATGAAACAAAAAAACAATATAACAGAACGGAGCAAACAAACAATAAAACAGAACGGAACAAACAAACAGTAAAACAGAACAGAACAAACAAACAAACAGTAAAACAGAACGGAACGAACAAACAATAAAACGGAACAGAACGAACAGTGAAACAGAACAGAACGAACAAACAATAAAACGGAATGAACAAACAAACAGTATAACAGAACGGAGCAAACAAACAATAAAACAGAACGGAACAAACAAACAGTAAAACAGAACAGAACAAACAAACAAACAGTAAAACAGAACGAACAAACAATAAAACGGAACAGAACAAACAATAAAACAGAACGGAATGAACAAACAATAAAACAGAACAGAACAAACAAACAGTAAAACAGAATGAAACAAAAAAACAATATAACAGAACGGAGCAAACAAACAATAAAACAGAATAGAACAAACAAACAGTAAAACAGAACAGAACAAACAAACAAACAGTAAAACAGAACGGAACGAACAAACAATAAAACGGAACAGAACGAACAGTAAAACAGAACGAACAAACAATAAAACGGAACGAACAAACAAACAATAACACAGAACGGAACGAACGATAAAACAAAATGAACAAACAATAAAACGAAACAATGCATGATAAAACGAAATGAAACAAATAAACGGTAAATCCAACAAACGAACAAATGATAAAAAACAAATGGATGACAAATAGAACAAACGAACGATAAACAAGCAGTAAACTGCACAAATGAACAATGAAATTAATAAACAAACGATAAATAGAACAAACAAACAATAAAATGAACAAATGATAAAATTGAAATGAAAGAACGAAAAATTGAACAAACAATAAATCGAAAGATCGATCGACGAATGATCTAACAAACGATCATCCAAAAGCTGTTCATTGATGAATCTTTTACATTAAAAACTTTTAGCAAATCCATCAGTCCAGCCAATCCGCGCATGCCGATGCACTGACACAGCTGTTATAAACTACTACAGAGCAAAATCCATCTGAACATTATGTAACAAAATCCCCACGAGTAAATTTTATTGGATTCCGCCAGACTATAAATGGATGTCATATTTCATCCTACAGAATGTGCAATACATATTTTACCTCACAGAGGTATTTTCTGTTTTCATTGATTGACAGACATCTCGCCCAATCAGCAGGAAGTAATCTATTATCAAGCTATATCTAACTTTTTGGTTTGTCTGATTGGTCACTGTGTTTTCTAAGTTGTTAATATGTTTTTGAACTAGCCATTGTGATTTCTGAATTGTTGTTTCGTTTTCGAATTAGTTGATGTGCTTTCTGATTTGTTATAGTGATTTCTCAATTGTTATAAATCATGTTTTTGCTTTGTAGATTTGCATTTGTAAATTTTTTTATTGTTTTGTTTTGCACTTCTTGGTCATCATACACGTTTAATTTTATTGGTGTTTGCAAGAAATTTAATCGTAAGCTTGGCAAACAACTTTAGTAGAATTTAATGTTTCCTCATTCAAACAGAATACCCAAGCAAACTTGCCGAGAGGCATTTCAAAGATGTCCGCCAAGTGAAATGACTTGCCTTAAAGGTATTTTGATATTGTGGCAGAAGCAGTCATCAGATAAGGATAACAAATCCAAACATGGAAGCAAACGGTCACACGCTGATTTGATACTAGTGCTATACAGATACTTTTGAGGCACAAAATTATTTGACAAAAAATATTTTAATCATCATTATAATTAAACAAAATAGTTATATATTTATAATAAGTTTAAAGTAGACATCAATTCATATTTTATATATTTAAATTGCATTAATAGATTTCTTAGATCATTTGTTTGTCAGCATAAATGCAAGATTTGCATTGTGCAATTAACATTACCTGTGGAATACTTTCTACATTCGCATTTGTAGACAGCACCTTGCATAACCTGTATATTTATAACAAACCTGTACATACAATTCAACATCCAGATTTCTTGACTAACTGCATCTCTGTTTAATGTTTATCATCTTTTTTTTTCATTGTCACTTGTCACTTTATGTACACTGGAAGCTTCTGTGGCCAAAACAAATACCATGTGTGTGTGAAGCACACTTGGCAATAAAACTGATTCTGAAAGTCTGTCTTCAATATTAGTGATGGTTTTTTTCTAGGTTTGGGGCTTGTGACTGTGTTTACATGGACATCAGTAATCTAATGATTTGCTTTATGGCTCGTTTCCACTGACTGGTACAGTACGGTAAGGTTTGGGTTGGTACGGGTCACCTTTATCAGGCTTGTGTTTCCACTACCAATGGTACCCTTTTGGTGGGCGTGGTGTATGACAAAGTTTCAGTCGCATCATTCTCGCTCGAGGAAATGTCTACAGTAAAGCTGTATGGGTCATTCACATATCATATGAGAAGCACTTCTCACAAAACAGATGCTTAACACATAAATACTTGTGTAAAAATGTTTATTACTAACTTTTCTATAAACATGAGTTGATTATAACTGCAGAGCAATGACGGTGTGAAATAGCCTACTGTAACGTCTGTAATTATATTAAATAAATAAATAAATAAATAAATGACCATATATGAACACATACAAACCCTTACAGTCTCTGATATGTTACCAACTACAGAAAAACTACACACAGCAGACATTTAGTCCTTAATTAGGTTCAAAACAACACAAAATATAGCCTACAGTCAGTGAAAACCTCTCATCTGTGTCTGTAATCTTCAGCAGCACATGTAGCCTCTGTCAGAGAGTCACTCCATCATTCTGCGTTCATAATAGTCCAAAAGGTGATGATAAAAAATGAAACAAGGCAGTTTGTTCACGTTTGCTGAAGAAATAATGTGCTCCTTTTTTCCGGTTTCTCTTATTTTCGCGCTTCACTGCCAGTGTCTCGCAGAATCGAGATTCAATGCGCATCAATAATCGAGCGTACGTTATTATCATCAGCTCAAGAATTTTGTTATTTCAGATATAGACGCGTGGCGAGCGCAGGCAAGAAAGCTAAAATGCTCGCGCTTCAGACTGGCTCGTAAAAAACTACGAGGCACAGGCTAGATTCTGCTCTACTCCATGGCTTTGTGGCTGTTCATCAAGACGACGACAAGGTTTGTTTGAGCCCAGATCGACCATGGTTCGTTATTATACAGTACGTGTAATTCCGCCGTAATCTCTCGGCTGTGTGTGTATTAAACATGGCAGGTTTATTGTTTTCATTCTGGCTTGTTGCGTAAGTGAATGACACATCTCTGTAAACCAACAGCAATCAGCTGTGCGTCTAGTTCCGCCTTTTGGTACCCTTTCTTGTGTCTGGTACCCTTTCTAAAGGGTGCCGAAAAAGTGGTACGGTACGCCTTTTAACAGTGAAAACGGCCACAAAAGCGTACCAAACTGAACCGTACCAATCAGTGTAAACGGGCCATTAATCTCAATAAGACAATGATATGGTTCACGTGTTTACATTAGCTGCTTTTTGAATGTTCCTTTCATGATTCCGTATTACATATTAGATAAATTAACATAACATCACCACGCTATCCATGTTTCCTCAGTAGTTTTATGCAATTTTACTTAAATATTTTTCGACTTAAATTGCAGAGCCGCAGTTTCACTTTTATCCAGGAATATTTCAGTCATGTCCCTGTGACAAACTGAGGTATTAAATGAGATTATGATGTAAGGGCTTGTGGAAGAGTGTTGTTTTAATAAAATTTAATACAGGGTGTCTGTGGTCCTTTAAGGTAGTAGCAAATAAATAAATAAATAAATAAATAAATAAATAAATAAATAAATAAATAATAATTTGCTGTTTACTTGGTAAACTCTTAATCAGAGTATTGTCTTAATCATAATAAAATCAGAGTATTGGTGTCCATGTCAGTGAAAGTGCCAGATAATGTGGCAAGCTGTCAGAGACAGTGCATTCCTCTGGCTTTAAGTTTCCCACAAATTTCATAAGTTTGACGTGTTTCACCCTTACAAGCAACTTTTGTAAAATATCTGCTGCATGTTGGTGTGTCAAAATCCTTGCCTGTAATGTATAGCCATACCTTAGAATGCTTTAAGCAAATTAGATGAATGCAATCATGCGTGTCGATAAATGGAGTTGTTTCCCGGATGCAATGTACTGCACACTTTGCCTTTTATATCTAAGCAACAGGAACAGACGCCTGAAATCGTTGACGGTGTCCGTATCCCTCAAAGTTGTTTAGAATTAAAATCTTTAGAGATGGTGTGAAATAATGCATATGTGTGCCTTTGACGTACCAATTGATGCTTCTTATGTCCTTGTTGCAGCACCAGTGGCACCAAAATTAGGCACCAAAAATTATATGCTGATTGGGTCCGGTGCATACAGGTTACAAAGGTACCATAGCCAGAATGGCCATAATTCAGTACCCAACCCCGCTGTTAGGTTGTAATAACTCTCCTCAAACTATTTTGCTGATCTTTCCGAACTCATTGCCTACTAACTACTACATCCAATCAGCTCGCAGTAGAAAAAAAACAAGCCACACCCACTGTTTTCTCATTTAATATTCCATTTCTCTAGGAACTGCGTCACAATACTAAAAAAATAAATAAATAAAAACCTGTTGCAGCATCTGGTTCATGTAACTTTAAAGGGCACCTAGGTTACCGCTTTTTTCAGATTTAATATAAGTCTTTTGCGTCTCTAGAATGTGTATATAAAGTTTCAGATCAAAATACCCATCAGATTTTTCATTATACCTTTTACAAGATGCTGTTTTATACTGACTTCCAGCAGGGGGTGGTTTTGTCGTACTGCGCCTTTAAGACGATTCTTTCCCGCCTACTGTTTCTACATGCCTCCTCCCTCAGCTGCGTCAGACAACAGACAGACTTAAAGGAAGAAGGTCTCACTTAGCGTTTGTGAGATACTACAGTAAGAACTAACC
>NC_141043.1:43402500-43480000 GCF_052040795.2 Danio rerio | reverse complement strand
CGACCCACTTCCTCCGAAAGACACCAAATAACCATAAAAACCCCCCTCTGCGAGACCTTTGCGAGCCCTCTGCCTAACCCAGGCTTTAACAGGGGAAATGTTCAGTTGTTGTGGTGCTGTAAAGGGTAACGCAGGGTCCCGTACACATGAACGGAGGGTCACTGGTAAGCCTGCTGATAACAGATGCAGTTCTCCTGTCATCTACGGCCACCCGATGGCGAGTGTCAATTCCAATTATGAGTGAGAAGACACACAGAGATTATCACGCGTTAAGGGGAAACACACACTCGCTCTAATGTGCTTTGAACAGACACTTAACTCATCATTACGGTTGGGTGGGTTACGCCTGTCACGATAAATCATCAATCATTTTTTGTTGTGCGATATACAGTTGAACTCAAAATGATCAAGTCTCCTGTGAATTTTTTTTTAGTGTTTAAAAGAGAAAGAATTTTCTAAGTATTTCCTATATTATTTGTTCTGATTTGTTTTCTTTTGGCTAGAATAAAAGCAGAACTTTTCTAAAGCCATTTTAAAGGTCAATATTGTTACATTGTTTTTCGACTGTCTACAGCAGGGGTTCCCAAACTTTTCAGCGAACGACCCCCAAAATGACAATCCCAGTGACTGGAGACCCACACTATCCTCGGAGGTGGTTATAAACATTCAAACATTGCACACAATGGTGAACACACACCAATAAAAACTTCATAAACATGAGCGTATTTACAACACAAGAAAGTGCAACAGTCTAACAACCGTATATTTTTTTATAGTCATTATTTATATGTTTAATTTAATATTAACCTTACTTAAATACGACAGGTGGGCACAATGTTTAAAGCACAAAATAATTCTTGGTTTAATTTTAAAGACCGCCACTTCCAGATCGTCCTCTATGTTCAGTCGTGGCCTTTATTTTATTTTTAATAATGATGAGGATTAAAAAAAATCTAATATAATAATAATATTCAAAATTTTCATTAAAATATTTAAAAAGGTCTACATTAATGTGAAACAAGCTAAATACAGTCTTTAAAATAGGTCTCAGTACTCGGCAATATCTTTCGCAGATACACGACACTATCATCTATATATATATATATATATATATATATATATATATATATATATATATATATATATATATATATATATATATATATATATATGCGTCTGCATGAAATCAATTAAAAGCATAGATAAATACAATAAAGAAAAAGTTACAATTGAAACAAGTAAAGTTTTATCGTATTTAGTGTCTAACAGTATTCAGGTACAGTAATTGAATAATAAAATGTTTAATACTTTTAAAAACAATACATTTTATTAAAGTTACACAGGCCTCAAAAACCCATGCAAATGATAGATTATAATTCAGACTCAGCACTCCAAATCCTGCAATGTGACTTGCAAATGATCGCATTGCAATATCGATGCTAAAGCGATATACTGTGCAGTCCTAATATATACATATACAGTTGAAGTCAGAATTATTAGCCCCCTTTTGATTTTTAAATATTTCCCAAATGATGTTTAACAGAGCAAGGAAATTTCTACAGTATGTCTGATAATATTTTTTCTTCTGGAGAAAGTCTTATTTGTTTTATTTCAGCAAGAATAAAAGCAGTTTTTAATTTTTTAAAAAACATTTTTGGGACAAAAGTATTAGCTCCTTTAAGCTAATCTTTTGTTCGATAGTGTACAGAACAAACCATCATTATACAATAACTTGCCTAATTACCCTAACCTGCCTAGTTCACCTTAATAACCTAGTGAAGCCTTTAAATGTCACTTTAAGCTGTATAGAAGTGTCCAGAAAAATATCAAGCAAAATATTATTTACAGTCATCATGGCAAAGATAAAATAAATCAGTTATTAGAAATGAGTAATTAAACTATTATGCTTAGAAATGTGCTGAAACTATCTTCCCTCCATTAAACAGAAATTGGGTAAAAAAATAAACAGGGGAGCTAGTAATTCACGGGGGCAAATAATTCTGACTTCAACTGTGTGTGTGTGTGTGTGTGTGTGTGTGTGTGTGTGTGTGTATGTATATATACATACATACTACTATATACTATTTATATAACTTTTAAAAGTTTTGGGTAACTGAAATAAACTGAAAGGACTTTTTGTTTTATATTATAACATTTAAAATATTCGATGAAAAGCTTAAAAGTACTGTAAAAATGACTTCAAGAGCATTTAATTCAGCAAGTTGTCGAGGAAGCATTTCGATTATTACAAAGATTTATTATATAAAATCATATAAAAATGTTCTGTTATTAAAATAAAAAAACAAAAGAAATAAAGAAAAATTTAAATCAAGTTAGTCATTAATTCAAAACTGAATTCGGCTAAGGTTTATTATAATTTTTTTTATTGCTCATTGTATGCATCTCTTTCTTTTTCTTTTCTTTTTTTTGTTATCCCATAGGCTCGCATTCCGGCATGATTCGTGCTCTGATTGGCTGCTGGTCATGGAGGTCTATATAAAAAGGAGCTTCGACGGTTGCTGGGAGTGGAGCTCCTGGATTTCCCTTACCCCTCCGGCTGACGACCAATATGCGATTTTTTACCATTGTTCAAACGTTCAACTTCTTTTGAGAGTTTCCTCAATAAGCTTCCTGTATTTTTCTTTAAGTATTTATAGGTAATTTAGTTCATTTACTTTATAGATTCTTCCGTTTGTTATTTTGGCCTCATGCCACCCTGAAAAGATGCTCATTTAAAATGACTATTTTTCTATAATAAATCTATTCAATTACTCTCAACTGAAGCAGGTCGCACACCAGAAGCGCCGCTCGGCCATGCATTTTAGAATTCTAAACATAGGTTTCTATCAGGATACACACACCGGCGTCGCAAGTCAGCGGCTGTCAGCGGCGCCTGGCGACGGCTCAGGACGCAGTTTATTTTTCAGCCGTGCCACAGAGCGCCATCTGATTAGTTTCATGTTAAATATCATTCGAATGTGCGCGTCTGGTGTGTGATACTTTAAACTGTCATGTGCGTGCCGTGTCGCGGCGCTGAGCGGCGCTTCTGGTGTGCGACCTGCTTGAGTGTCCGAGTGTGGTTGTCGACCGAAGGTGATCTTTTGTATTAAGTTTTTGTTTTGTTTGGAAAAGTTCACCACCCCAACACATTTGTTTTTTCCCGTTTATTTTGCCCATGTTGCGTAATAATGAAGTAAATTAAAGTACTGTAAAAATATAAATATTTAGATTATAGATAATATTTGGAAATATTAAAATGATGTAGCATAAAAACTACATAATAATATTCATAATAATAATAAATAAAAAACAACCATAATAATAATAATAATAATAATAAATTAAAAAAAAAATTATGATAATAAATGTACTTAAAAAACAAAAAAGCTAAACAAAGCATGCATTTATACTGGAGACCGAAACCATCACTAGTCTCTAGTTACTCTAGTAAAACAGCCTAGTCAGCAATGTCTGCACAGGCACAAAGTGCACACTTGTCCTCAAAACATGCTAACATAGTGACTGTTTCTATTGATACTAAAGAGAAATCAAAAAGGAAGCCTTTGGAGCTGCATTAAGGACATAAAATAATCCAAGAAAACCTGCCAGAATGAACTAATCTTGCATTAAAACAGTGAGATGTTGTAAAGAATTGACTCCAGTCACAGAAACAGTCAGATCACCAGGGCCACGCTGGGAAAATCCATTAGACGGAGTTAAATCCTGTGCTTTGCCCAGAGTGTCCTCGACTGAAAGCGTTCACATCTGCTGATTTCTTTATCCTCCGTCAAGTGGGACGCAGGCCGAGTGACTGACACTCTTTCTCCACTGATCAATGTGAATGACTAATTCACACCATACATGCACTCATAACTCACATGAACTGCAGGCATATGTTCCGCATTATTTCTCCTCACTGATGAAAGCCTGACGTCACAAAAAAACGAGCCTCTATTTCTTCACCCTCATGTCTTTTGCTGAGTTCTGTGCACCTCAAAAGGAAAGTAATTAGCACAATGTCCATTTTCCTTCCAATTAAATGGAGTGGTGAATGGAAACTAAATCTACACTTGGCAAATTGCATGACCAACCCAGGCTCATTGGAAATTTGTTCTTCAGCTTTAATTTTTGCAAAACCTAACATACACTGCATAGTATGTTTCAGATGACAAATCCACTAGAGGGCGCAGTCTACATTTTTGCAAATCTGAAAGACGTTACTTATAGTTAGGGCCAGACGGAATCTGCGGACGTTTTTTGCTATTTCTGCAGAGAATTTTGGTAAAAATCTGCGGATTTCTGCAAAATGTATTTTTGAGTATCAGAAATAAAACCTTAATATATGAAATAAAAAGTAATACATTTTTAACTTTTATTTAATGTTTAAAATGCAAATCCAATTACATTCACTTTAATTGGTAAACAAAGCAAGACTCTCATATAATATCTCTACGAAAATATTAGTTTACAAACTGCATTGTACAGAAATCAGATGAAAATTTTCATATGTCAATAATATTACTGAAATTAATTTAAAAACTGAATAAATATAGATTTACACACATTTACTCAAGTAAATAAACAGAATTAATGATGGGCTAAATATCTGCGGAAATCTGCGAAATTCTGCGTGCGCAGATTCCGTGTGGGCCTACTTATAGTATACGTTTTGTTGCACATTACAGATTAGGGATGCAAAAATTATAGATTTTGGTAGCACGGTTACAGTCTGAGGAACAATTACGGTTATCACGATTATTATGCATTTTTAATTTCAAAACACTACTAGTAAATCGCATGAAAACTCATATTTTAAAGTGTTGTTTAATTGCTGCTTAGTAACCAATTAATACAGCACAAAAATAATAAACAAACTATAGTCCATTTCTCTTTGCACTTAAACACAAGTGAAAAGTTGCCATTTGAACACAAGTAATAAGATTACACAGAAAATAAATGACAGCACAATGCATAAACAAATCAAAATCAATAGAATGTATTTGTCTAATGTAAATCTAAGCTACATATTAGCCAAGTATTTGTCTTTAAAAGAGAACAAATTTAGTCACAGGCTGCTGAACCTCGGTCTGAAAGGCACTTTTGATCTATATTACAAAATTGTTTTGTATTTTTCATCTGTTTGGAGTAGAAATGTGTATATTCAATATAAAGTATGAAGCTGATTGTTCCAGCTCTTGTCACAGTGTGTTCACAGCATTCTTTCAACTATGTGCGCCTGGAAAGCGTGCACAAGCGTGCCGCACACTTCCACTGAAAATAACGAACTTGCGCGCACATAAGATGCGATATGTGAATGGCCCTTAGTTAAGAGCCTCAGCCATACTTAATCCTGTGTGCGTGGGTTTTAGCCTCAGTGTACACTTTTGGAACTTTCAACTAGCGCACATAACTCTGTACATAACTTAGCTGCTGCAATTTTGTTCCGTGATGACATTTCAGAAAGACAATGATCCAAAACACAGGCAAGGAAGATGCTTTAGATGCTTTCAGAGAAAGAAAATAAAGCTGTAGAATGTCGATTACTTATTTCCCCCACTGTATATTGCATCACCAAAAATGATTGAAGTCATGTCCATGCATTGCATAAGCCGATATATTGATTATTGTGACAGGCTTAAAACAAATAACTTTGTACAGTATAAACTACAATTGAAGTATTCATCTTTACAGGATTATCTAAAGGTAAAAATAACAGAGTTCAATAGGAATAACACTAGTATACAAATATTTTTCCAAGAAAAAAGGGCCTGCAGTTATGATTCAGAGAGAGGAAGGGTGTCTTTGACTCACTCATGTTTCATATTCAATATATGACAATCCAGCAGAAGTTCAAGATGTACCACATGAACAAAACAGTGCCAACAACCGATGACCCCCCCATTTGAATTTTTAAACAGGCATATTAAAAATTCACACAGAGGAGATCTCACAACAGCCCGAGCCCTCATTCACTCGCCTCCACCCGAAGCATTGTGTTACATTTCAAACCGCGCTTATCTGATGGAAAAAACAAGTGCGCGTCACTGGATCGTCTGCTAAAGAAAGACAAAATCTAGCGCTGAACAGCATATTTGAGGTCTTTTGGGTTTTGCAGCGAAACCGGTTTCTTCAAACATTCCCCAACTACTAAAAACTGAGATAAAAATAAAGCAGATAGAGACGCATAACACAATGCAAAACGGCAAAACAAAACTAAAAACAGCAAATACAATAAGGTTTTCAGCAATTGAAATTAGTCTGAAATAAAATAAATAAATAAAAAAAAACATATGCACTCACCGGCCACTATATTAGGTACACCCATTTGTTAGCACAAATTTCTAATCAGCCAATAACATGGCAGCAACTCAATGCATTTAGGCATGTAGACATGGTCAAGACGATCTGCTGCAAACCAAGCATTAGATTGAGGAAGAATGGTGATTTAAAAGACTTTAAACATGGCATGGTTGTTAGTACCAGACGGGCTGGTCTGAGTATTTCAGAAAGTGTTGATCTACTGGGATTTTCACGCACAACCATCTCTAGGGTTTACAGAGAATGGTCCGAAAAAGAGAGAATATTCAGTGAGCGGCAGTTCTGTAGGCGCAAATGCCTTGTTGTTGCCAGAGGAGAATGGCCAGACTGGTTCCAGCTGATAGAAAGACAACAGTAATTCAAATCCCAAGGATTCCATATCCGGGACCAGGCCATATCCTGAGCTGCTGCTGCTGCGCTGATGGTCGTGGGGAGTGGAGAACATGAATCTGATTCCAGCGACGCTCCAGGGACAGACGAGTCTTCGCTGAGGCCATCTTCCAGCCTAAACCACGGCGAATGAAGCTCTGCACAAGATTTTTGGCCAGCGGAGAAATTAAAATGGTCGTGCCCAACTGAGTCTGGTTCCCTCAAGGTTTTTTTTCTTCACTCCCATCAGGTGAAGTTTTTTTTCCCTCTCCGCTGTTGCCACTGCCTCGCATGGTTCAGGATTGGTAGAGCTACGCATCGATGAATTTGCTCTTCAGTGTTTGAACTCTCAGTAATGATTAAATCACACTGAACTGAGCTAAACTGAACTGAACTTAAACACTAAAACCTGAACCACACTGTTCCAGTTACTATGACCATTTATGTGAAGCTGCTTTGACACAATCTACATTGTAAAAGCGCTATACAAATAAAGCTGAATTGAATTGAATTGAAAATAAGCACTTGTTACAACAGAGGTATGCAGAAGAGCATCTTTGAACACACAACACGTCCAACTTTGAGGCGGATGGGGTACAGCAGCAGAAGTCCACACCGGGTGCCACTCATTTCAGCTAAAAACAGGAAACTGAGGCTACAATTCACACAGGCTCACCAAAATTGTACAATAGAAGATTGGAAAAAACGTTGCCTGGTCTGATGAGTCTCGTCGGATGGTCGGTTCAGAATTTGGTGTCAAAATGAAAGCATGAATCCATCCTGCCTTGTATCAACAGTTCAGGCAGGTGGTGTTGAAGGTGTAATGGTGTGGGGAAATTTTTCTTGGCACACTTTGGGCCCATAAATACCAATTGATCATCATGTCAGTGCCACAGCCTACCTGAGTATTGTTGCTGACCATGTCCATTCCTTCATGACCACAGTGTACTCATCTTCTGATGGCTACTTCCAGCAGGATAATGCGCCATGCCATAAAGCGTGAATAGTCTCAGGATGGTTTCTTGAACATGAAAATGAGTTCACTGTACTCAAATGGCCTCCACAGTCACCAGAACTCAATCCAATAAAGCACCTTGGGGATGTGGTTGAACGAGAGATTTACATCATGAATGTGCAGCCAACGAATCTGCAGCAACTGCATGATGCTATCATGTCAATGCGGACCAAAATCTCTGAGGGATATTTCCAGTAGCTTGTTGAATCTATGCCATGAAGGATTAAGGCAGTTCTGAAGGAAAACAGCGGTCTAATCGGTATTAGTAAGGTGTACCTAATAAAGTGGCCGGTGAGTGTAAAATAATAAAAACTAAAGCTGAATAGAACTCTTACCCTGTACAAAACGTAATAAGACAACAAATATTTTAAAGGTTATTTTACTTATTTTAATTATTTAAGTTGAGACGACTAGAAAAGTTAATTCAATTCAATTCAATGAAAAAAAGTCAACAAGAGTCTTTTTACAGTGTAACACACATGACAATAACAATTAAATAAATATCACATTTATATAAAGACATTTCTGTAACTCGGAAGCTCAAATACACGACAATATTTGAACAACATTAATCTTATAAACAAACATAGACTCAATTTAACAAGTTATCTTAGTTTTTACAAGACCTGTTTCTTAAAACATTTCATATTCAATAAAACCGAAATAAAATGTTAGCACAGAATGGGTGCACATCAGAAACGGCTGTAAAATAGTTTCCTTAAGACTTGCTTAGTGCACCATATGGCAACCCAAGTCCTTTCCTCCTACCTGGAACGAACATGAAATGCCTGATCCTCGTCTTTTGTGATCACATCCATTTAGGTTCATAGTAAAAGTTCAAGTTTATGTCAAAAACGAAACACTAGACGTTACAAACAAATCTAATAGCATGTCGTCAGAACTCTAAAACAAGAAAAATACACAAAGATGGAGTAAAGACGTCCATGTTTTCACAGCATCTAAACCATCTGACAAGCGAGCCACACAAAAGAAAGAGCCTAAGAAATATGAGCCTCCCTCTTTCACACACACACACATATATGCAGACACACATACACACGGGTGTAAGCAGCTAATGATTTCACTAAGAAAACACTCAATGGCAGATTAATCACAGTATTTCCACCCTACACACTCATTCTGACTCTAGTATGTTTCATCTCATGTGGACGGCGAACACGAGGAAGTGTCTTGATTTCCTCATGAGGAACCATCCATTTATGAAGACACTTTTTTCCATGACAGAAAGTTGATTTTGAGCTTCAATAATACAATATGGAAGTGACACTCAAACTTATTACCCCTGCTGTGAAATTTTTTATTTTTTTTTTATATTTCTGACATGATAGCAGACTAAAGAATTATTTTTACAGTAATTCCAATAATAATTTTTCTTCTGGAGAAAGTCTTATTTTTTCCCAGCTAGAATAAAGGAGTTTAAAAATATATATATATAATAATAATAGGCGAGGCAGTGGCGTAGTAGGTAGTGCTGTCGCCTCACAGCAAGACGGTCGCTGGGTCGAACCTCGGCTCAGTTGGAGTTTCTGTGTTTGAGTTTGCTTGTTCTCCCTGCCTTCGCGTGGGTTTTCTCCGGGTGCTCCGGTTTCCCCCACAGTCCAAAGACATGTGGTACAGGTGAATTGGGTAGGCTAAATTGTCCGTAGTGTATGTGTGTGTGAATGTGAGTGTGGATGTTTCCCAGAGATGGGTTGCGGCTGGAAGGGCATCCGCTGCGTAAAAACTTGCTGGATAAGTTGGCGGTTCATTCCACTGTGGCGACCCCGGATTAATAAAGGGACTAAGCCGACAAGAAAATGAATGAATGACAATAAATAAATAAAAAATGGCGTTTATCGCGTTTTGCAAAACGCCATTTTTTACATTTGGATTTTATTTTTGGAAATCACTGTTCAGATGTAGCTTAATTTATATGTGAATTGCTGCCATTAATAACATTTAAGAATGTACATTTTAGGCAGAGTACAAAATGTATTTTTCCACAAAACGCATTAGCCGCCAGACCAGTTTCTTTACAAAGTGCGATATAACAGTAATAGAACGTTCAGGATGCTGCGTGAGCTCAACATCCTCTGGGAAGAGAGTCGACGCCGGTTAAGTGCTCCACATTTGCTCATTGATTTAACGACAGAAGATGAAGCCTTTAACTTCACAACAATGTATAAAAACACTACAAAAGTGGATCGGAATCCTGAACTCTGAATCTGCGTCTCATTTCAGAGTCTGCTACTGTCCACCAGAGCTTGCATTTCAGTCACGGATACATACTTTGAGATCCTTTCTGACTGAATGAATTATGGCTCGTTTCCACTGACTGGTACAGTACAGTACAGTACAGTACGGTTCAGGTCAGTACGATTCACCTTTATCAGGCTTGTGTTTCCACTACCAATGGTACTTTGGCTTTTGGTGGGTGTAGTGTATGACAAAGTGTCAGTCGCATCATTCTCGCTCGAGAAAATGTCTACAATAAAGCTGTACGGGTCGCTCACATATCATATGAGAAGCACTTCCCACAAAACAGACGCTTAACACACATAAATACTTGTGTATAAATGTTTATTACTAACTTTTCTATAAACATGATTGATTATACCTGCAGATCAATGACGGTGTGAAATAGCCTACTTTAACGTCTGTAATTATATTAAATAAATGAACATATATGAACACATACAGACCCTTACAGTCTCTGATATGTTACCAACTACAGAAAAACTACACACAGCAGACATTTAGTGCTTAATTAGGTTACAACACAAAATATAGCCTACAGTCAGTGAAAACCTCTCATCTACTGTATGTCTGTAATCTTCAGCAGCACATGTAGCCTCTGTCAGAGAGTCACTCCATCATTCTGAGTTCATAATAGTCCAAAAGGTGATGATAAAAAATGAAACAAGGCAGTTTGTTCACGTTTGCTGAAGAAATAATGTGCTCCTGTTTTCCGGTTTCTCCTTTTTTTCGTGCTTCACTATCGCGTTTGTCAGTGTCTAACAGGATCGGGTTTCAAAAGCACATCAATTATCAAGCGCATGTTATTATCATCAGCTCAAGAAGTTTGTTATTTCAGATATAGACGCACATCGAGCGCAAGCAAGAAAGCGAAACCGCTTGCACTTCAGACTGGCTCGTAAAGAACTATGGGGCACAGGGTAAATCTGCTCTACTCATGGCTTTGTGGCTGTTCATCGAGACAACGACAAGGTTTGTTCGAGCCCGGATCGACCATGGCTGGTTATTATATGTATATATAACTCCGCTGTAATCTCTCGGCTGTGCTTTTTAAACATGGCGACTCTTCTGTTTTCATTCTGGCTTGTTGCGTAAGCGAAGGGAGTATCTCTGTAAACCAATAGCGTTCAGCTGCGCGTCTAGCTCCGCCTTTTGATACACTTTCTCATGTTTGGTACCCTTTCGAAAGGGTGCCGAAAAAGTGGTACGGTACACCTTTTGACAGTGGAAACGGCCATAAAAGCTTACCAAACTAAACCGAACCACTCAGAAAATACACGGTTTTCCATCAAGGCAACCTGGGGTGCTGAAATATAATTGGCTGAACTAGCATTGGGCGGGTTAAATAACCAAAACTAAGACAGCCGTTCCGGCACATACTGTAACTCACATTTTCAAAGCAGATTATCTGACTTCAGCATTGTTTTTCAGATAAACAAGAATGTTCAGCATGTTTCTTAAATATCTGCAAACATATTGTAGTATTTTTATGCTTTAGAAGAGTAAAAAAACTGACACACAGCACCTTTAAATCACTCATAAATGTATAATCCTTAATCATCAATATATGATCGTCAATATTAAAAAGTTCTCATTGCAATACCAATGCTGAAACCATATTGTGCAGCACTAGAGCAGATTGAGACATACTTCTAGCCCAACTTCATCTTGGGAAATCACACAGGAAAATACGTCAAAAATCATGTTTGTTTGTACTTCAGGAATTCCTTGTATTGAGCAGAAATCTAAAAGCATTGTTCACATCTTCGAAACTACATCAATGGACCGTCTGAGGAAAGGGCCAGAACCTCCATTTCATCCAGCATGAAAAATTGATATCATTTGCAGACACTTCTGCATTTAGACCACATTTGGCCAAACACAGCGGTTTCGTGGCTCCGTTCCTGAAACGCAGAGCCAGTTGGTGCAAAACCCAAGGCCACGTCCAACTGTACGTTTACTCGAGCGTGAGATAAAGACACACTGGAGGAATTTTTCTGTCTTGTTTGAAATTTAACTTCCTTGGCAGAGTAATTTCACTAAACAAGCAATACCAGTAATTTCAACCGCTCACACACTGCACCGTATTCATATAAAGAAACAACTGCATCATTTCACTTCATTTTGTTTATGCTAATACATCAAGACTCATTAGGCTGCTTACTATTTGAGCAGTAAATAGTCCAGATTAACTGAGGTAAAGTCGGTTTTATATTCACACATTCATTAATTTTCCTTCAGCTTAGTCCCTCATTTATCATGGGTTGCCACAGCGGCATGAACCGCCGACTATTTTAACATATGTATGTATTATGTAGCGGATGACCTTCCAGTTGCAACCTAGTACCGGGAAACACCCATACACACACTCATACACTACAGTTCATCCAATTCACTTAAAGCACTTGTTTGGACTATGGGGGAAACCCATGCCAGCACGAGGAGGACATGCAAACTCCCCACAGAAATGCCGACTGGCATAGGCAGGACTCGAATCAGCAAACTTCTTGCTGTGAGGTGATAGTGCTAAATACTAAGCCACCATGCCACCTTATTAAAAGATTTATAAAGTGAAATGCAGATAAAAAGCTGCTGTGTCAGTTCTGTCAGAATGAGCCTGTCCAGGTGTTTCTCATAAAACCCCATGGGGAACTTTTAAAAGCAAGGAACTGCTTATAATGAGACAAGGAAAATACAGGAGGAATTATATTTGAGTCATATTTCACCCCAAATACAAACAAACAAACAATTATTGATAATGATAATAATTATTATTATTAACAACAACAACAACAGAGTTATTATTTTTGTATTGCACAGATATATTGTTTACAAAAATTTAACATACACATTTGTTACTCAAATTAAACATTAATATTTAAAATCTTTGTCTTAATTTAAAAAAGTAATAAAAAAACTTTGTTTTAATAATCAGAAAGGATTTGTTTTTTTTTTATTTGTTTTTTTTATTGTTGTTTTGTTATGGTTTTTTGTTGATTTTTTTTGTATTTGTATGATCCCAATTTATCTACCTTTTTGCATATTCTAATAAAAAAAATAAAATTAAAAAAAATAATCAGAAAGGAAGATATTAAAATAAAGCTAAATAGATTTCCTTTCATTATTTATATTCAAAATGACAATAAATAATTTAATTATGTTACAGTTTAATTTATTAAATTAAATTAGACACATAAAAAATGACTAAAACATGAACTAAAATTGAAACCGCTCAAACTGCAAGAATATAAATATTATAAACAATAAATTATATAAATAATAATAAAAACTTTAAATCTTTAAACATTAAGTGAATGGACACATTTTTCCACACTTTAATCATACTGTATCTCTCCCCCCAAATCAAAAGTTTAAAAGTTAATAAAACACTTTACCTAAATAAAACCAAGCCGATTATTGCACAGTATTAAAATAATATTAGTAGTATTTATATATATATATATATATATATATATATATATATATATATATATATATATATATATATATATATATATATATATATATATATTCACAAGAATCAGTAAAAGGTTCAATTCTCATATTTATGAAACTTTTTCGTTGCATTTCTAACTTGTGATCTAATCAAAATCATCCTGCTTCGGCACCATTAAGCTGGCTTTTTACCACAACCATATTAAAAAAAAGCTAAATAGAATTTCTTTAATAAATAACTTGGTATCATATTGTCAGAATCATATACCGACCCAACCCTACACTCAACACAAAATCAAAAATAAAATAAAAACATTAAAGGTAAATAAAATGCTTTATATAAGGAAAACCAAGCCTATTATTGCAGTTTTATATTAACTTATGTTCATAATAGTTGTATTAAATGCCATATTGATGGAACAAAGTGTTTATTCACATTTCTAACTTGTAATCTAATCAAAATCATCCTGTTGAGACACAATTAAGCTGGCTTTTACCATAACCATATTAAAATAAAGCTAAATAGAGTTTCATTAATGAATAATTTGTATTAACAAAAGACAAATCACACAGTAAAAACATTAACTATAATTTAAACCCCTCACACTGCAAGAAAGAAAATATTAATATTATAATATATAATTTTAAAATAGCACTGCACAGAAAACAAAAACTTGATTCCATTTTTCACACTTCAGTGACATCTCACCATATATAACCATAATAATCAGATTAAATATCATATTGATTTTCTAACTCGCATTTCTAACTTGTAATCTAATCAAAATCATCCTGTTTGGACCCCATTTTTACCACAACCATATTACAATAAAGCTAAATAGAATTTCTTTAATAAATAACTTGTAAAAAAAAAAAAAAAAAAAGACATATCACACATATTAAAAACATGAACTAAAATGTAAACACTCAAACTGCAAGAAAGAACTTTAAATATTAACAATATATAAATAATAATAACTTAAAATCTTAAAACATTAAGTGAATTGTCAGATTTTTCACATTTTAGACATATATCGCCCCCAAATTAAAAATATAGGTTTATTAACATACTTTACACATGAAAAAACAAACCTATTATTGAACAGTTTCATATTTTAATCTACATATTATTCACAAGAATCAGATCAAATCTCATCGACAAAAAAAGTTTTTTGTCGCATTTGTAAACTTGTAATCTAATCAAAACAATCCTGTTTGGACACCATTAAGCTGGCTTTTACCATTTTAACCATACAGGTTTAGTGATGTATAAACACGGTACATATGTGTATCGATAACTTACTTCTGCTAACGTTATTTGGAAAAAAAAACAAACTTTAAAAGTGACATCTTTTATCATTTAGGCTGCAAATAACATAACTTGTCTCCAAGTATAAGTGAACACAGTTTTGACATATCTTATCATGGTCACCATACTTTTCAAACGTGTCTTTGAGATAAACAATAATATAGTTTTTTACATCTAGAAATCGTTTATTTACGACATCGAGC
Source organism: Danio rerio (assembly GCF_052040795.2). Lineage (NCBI taxonomy): Eukaryota > Metazoa > Chordata > Actinopteri > Cypriniformes > Danionidae > Danio > Danio rerio. Next base: position 43,465,074 of record NC_141043.1, on the reverse strand, counting down.
TGCAATACAAATGTAAAAACATTCTCGAGAAATACAAGGCAAGGAAGCGCAGGAAAACAGAAACAGAAAGGCTCTGTGGAGAAGCTGTTTGTACTCAAAGAAAACGCTGAAAGAGAAATCAAAATCATACCTCAGACAGTTGCAGATTTGTACCGCTGTAAAGTGTGTTTAAGCAGCGCTACATGTCCTGCGGTCAGAGAGTTTCACGCGTTGTCGAAAAGCATCGGTGAATTTGTTTTTCTCTTACTCCGCCATGTTTTCTCAAGACACTTTCCTTTCCTTACTTTTTTTCGGAAAAAAAGGAAAGTTTTTTTTTTTGCTTTGGCACGCCAATCATTGCACAGGAGTTTGTAAACGCCACGCCTCATCATCATGATGCCTCCGTGCTGAAGTTTCGCTCGGTCCTTTAAATAGATTCAATTGAATGATTCAACTGAACCGATTCGCCAACCGACTTTATAGAGCGTTTTCAAAAAGACGTGCTTCTATTTTCTAACAACGTACTATTTAACTTATTTCAAATGAACTTTCGATGCAACATTTAAAACTGCATAGTTTTATGAAGGTTTTCAACTAATGATTATGTCAGCCAATTCGCTAAAAGATAGTGAGGATCTGGTGAAGGATGATAGCTTACATTAAAGTTCTAACTAACATATTATGAATTATTATGACCTATTGATTAGTAAACAATAATAAACAAGCGAATAATCATTTGAATGTTTGGTCGAACTAAATCGCAAAGAGTTTGTGAGTTTGTGATTCAATTGACTGTAACAGGGCATTTTTGTTAAATGTTTAAATACCAGAGCAATATTTTTTATATGACAAAATAAGCTAAACGAAATTAATTGTTATAGTTAATAGACATTTTAACAAGGCAAAAGAAAAAAACATATTTTAGAGTTGACTCGTGGCGAATCGGTTTATTGAAAGGACTGTCCGAAAGAATCATTTCGATTGAATTAATTGAACATTCTTGTGCTCGAAGAAGAAAAACGTATTTTTCTTCTTTATTTTTGGTCTGCTACTCAAACTGGTGGCATCCTTGACAGTAAACGATCAACTTGAGTATACACTGTGAACTTATTTTAAGCATTAGCCTACATTGTAACCAATTTATGATAAATTATTCATGACAGAAAATGTGTTTAGTTCATGTAACTTATTAAACCAAGTTAATCATGTTCTAACTTGATTTTATAAGTTACGAAAGCTGTTTTAAGTCGGTTTAACATAATACAAGTTCAATGGACTCATAAGGTTGATTTGATTCAGCTTAAAAATGCAAGAATTTTACAATATAGATAATATAGTTCACCCACATATGAAAATTCTGTCATGTTTATTCATTCTTTTTTTGTTTCAGCCTGTTTTAATTTCTTTCTACTGTTGAACACAAAATATATTTGTTAAAAAGCGGGAAACCTGTAACCATTGACTTCTATAGTATAGGTCTATTTGTTTTTCCTATCCTACAGAGGTCAATGGTTACAGGACAGGTTTTCAGCTTTCTTCAAAATAAAGTAGTGTCCAACAGAATAGCGAAACTCCTAAAGGTTTGAAACCACTAGAGGGAGAATAAGTAAAGAGTAAACTTTCATTTTTGGATGAACTATCCCTTTAGCTTCCGAATGGTGATTAATATTGACCAGCAGGGGTCAGTGTTTTTTTTTTTTTTTTTACAGACAGACAAATCCAGCAGTCATTTACATATTTCTAAAGTTCATTTATTTTTATCTGTTTAAATCAAAAAGTATATAGGCCTATGCATTATAGACACTTATCAAATTATCAGCACTTGAGATAAAACACGACACTAACGTATGCACAAAAAAAAAAAAAACACATCATCAGCTGAGTATTGCACTACTGAAGTGGAGAAAATCCACACAGATATATAACATCTTATTCCACCTCTGTGAGGCTTTAAAAGATTTAAGGTCACTCCAAACATGGAAATAGGCAAATAAATAATGCATCAGAGCTGGAAAATACATATACAGTAGCCTATTATACAATACAAAATGCGTTACAGTGATTTACATATCCGTTCACAGTATAAATGCACATTTGGTGAGGAAGATAAAGCTACATATGAAGCAACACAACAGTCTTTGGATGCACCTTTGACATATGAAAACATTGCATTTTCAGTGAATTAACACATTTTGGAGGAGCAGCAGATGCTGTAATCGCTTGTTTATAGTTTGTTTCAACACTCTTGGGAAAATAAGACACAGTATTAACTGCTAGATTGTTTTGAGAGCCTGATCCAATAGTATCAGGATGCAGCCTTTATGATGCAAGCTGAGATTGCATGACTCAAGCTGAGATTGCAATGTCCGACACAATGCACTCAAATGGAGCTAGTGATGTCACTGTGAGGGGTGGGGTTAGGTGAGCCCATTAAAAAAGAATTGGATGCAGCTCAGATTGCACTGCACCGGGTCTGCATCCAGACCCCTCTCCATAAATATTCAAACATAGAATTATAAATACATAATTGGCACATTTTTATCTCAAATTAACATTTTTAAGACTATGGGTGGTCATGCTTATTTGTACGGTGCACCCAAGCTATGGAATGGCCCATCAGCATTGGAAATGCAACTTCTCTGGACTGTTTTAATAAACTCCTGAAGTATCACCTTTTTAATGTTGTTTTTACCTTAGATTGATTATTTTTGATAATTTAATCATCCAATTGTACTGAATCGTTCATATTTATTATTTTATTTATTTATATGTTTTTATTATTTAATGTTCTGCTTTGTTACTGTTTGCCTTGTAGCGCTTTAGGTCTGAGAAAAGCACACTGTAAGTAAAATGTATTATTATTATTATTTTGGAGCATGTGTTTAGTTTTGAAACTCAATATATGTACACTCGTTAGACTCTGAGGCAATTTTACAGTTATTTACGGCAAAAACTCCCTGTAAAATACCACACACATTCTTTACAGTTCACTACTGTAATATGCACTGCATTGTGGGTTAAAACTTTTACAGTAGCTTACCGCATGTTAGGAATTTGGTATCGAATTCCAGTATCGTGACAACCATTAATATCCAGCTGCAGACCCGCAGAACCACACACGTTTCAGGTTCACACAATCCAGCACACGCAATCTAGACAAACCATATATGTTACGGCGAATGGTAATGATATTAGCGTATTTTCGGACATCATCATCAATATATTTTTATATATCGTTAATTAATATTGTACACCGTAAACAATAATGCATACTATTTCACAAATATGGCGATCAAGACGGGTGAATGGGGGACGTTGTTTCCGATCACCATTCAATATAATAGACTAAGTTTTCTATCATCCATCATACTGTAGATGATCAGTCACTATTTATCTGACAAAGTCAATGTAGCAGATACACGTTTACTGGCCTTGCTGAATGATATAAAATGGACAGGTTAATTTATATAATGGATTCATTTATAATACAGGAAAATCAAGTTAATATAGTCAATAATACATCTTTATGTGTAATACAAACCTTTTTACACGTTTAAATGTATTGATTATTACTTTACTCAAGCGATTAATAGTATAGATTAACTTTCTAATAACTTTTTTATTAATGAGTTCCCACATTCAATACTATAATTTATAGTTAGTAATTTATTGTTTTTTAAAACCATAAAGTGCTGGTAATTCGTGGTAATTAGTTGCAACAAATTTAGCAATACAAACAAATTAACTTTTAATAATTATATATATATATATATATATATATATATATATATATATATATATATATATATATATATATATATATATATATATATAACTAACAGTTGCTACAGTTTAGTAAAAGTTAATTTATAATCAGATAATCAGTTAAGATTTATGTCAGTTTATAGCTATTATACATTGTTTAAATAATTAACTATAGTAATTTATTTTAATGTGACATTATTGTTTGCTTTTTTTATATTTAACAGCAAAACGATTTTAACCAAGTATGCTAATATTATGATCCTTAATTAGGTTATTACACTTAATTCCCTCTAATTTTCTACAGTTAGATGGTCTATTATGTCTATTAGGTCTATTGTGGATACGTGAATAAAATTATTTTTATTTTCATAATCTGAGTTTAGAAAAGATAAAACGATAAAATAATGACTGATGTGGAAAGCCCTAAACCTTTCAAAGTCTAATAAATAGCAATTGTAGCACGGGGATCTCAATCACCCTATTTGTGAAATACAGTAGGTGGCGATAATGCTCCAAAGGAGTTACCATATATGGTTCGCCTAGATCGTGTGTGCTAGATTGTGTGTGCCTGGAACGTGTGTGGTTCTGCGGGTCTGCAGCTAGATATATCTCATGACAACACTAATGTCTATACACTGTTAGACATTTTATTGTATTTTTGCCGTAACTTACTGTAAATGTGTTTTACAGTAGCAGGGCCCTACCACAATTTCATTTTACTGTAAATTTGCCATTGTGTTCACCTACACAACAGAAATGACTATGATTGGCCGTTAAGGTCAACAGTTCACCGAACTCACCACTGTTTACTGAGTGCAACCACTGATACAGGAACACTGGAGCCTTTTAAAGCAGTGAAGATTAGTCGATTCATCAGTCAGGGTTTCTGCAGATATCATAAATGTAAGACTTTTTAAGACCATTAAGTGTTAGTTGAAAACCAGATGAGATTGTTAATGGAAAAAATTTGTAATTTGTTTGGTTATTTGTTAGTAAATACTACACATAAAGGTTTACTGTTGGTGTAAAATGTAAAGAAATAACAGTAAAAGTACTGTAAAAATGTCATACTGTAAAATTAAAGTGCGGAAAAGGGCATTTTAAAACAAAAAGAAGTAGCGGTAAGGCTATTTTACTGTAAAATGAAATTGTGGTAGGGTCCTGCTACAGTAAACACATTTACAGTAAGTTACTGTAGTTGTAGAAACTTGATGACAGTAAGTTACTACAAAAATACAATAAAATGTCTAACAGTGTGTAGACATTAGTGTTGTCATGATACTGGAATTCGATCCCAATCCAATACCAAGACCTCGGATTTCCAGTGTGTTTACCTGCTCAACATAAATGACTGCGATTGGCAGTGAAGGTCATTAGTTCACCGAACTCACCACTGTTTACTGAGTGTAACCACTGATACAGGAACACTGGAGCATTTTAAAGCAGTGAAAATTAGTCGATTCATCAGTCAGGGTTTCTGCAGATATCATAATGTCAAATTTAAGACTTTTTAAGACCTTTTTAAAAACATTAAGTATTACATTTAAAACCTATATCACAATATTAAAAACACGCATACACATAAGAGTAAATGCAAAATCATAAAATTTGTGGCAAAATAATTGTATTCAAATTGAACAGTTCTGAAGACAGGCTAGATGCATCATTGAACTATAGAAAAAACAACCACACAAACAAACATCTTAAGGCTGATTTATACTTTCGCCAGGTGGGTATATATATATATATATATATATATATATATATATTATTATTATTATTATTTTTTTTTTTAAATTTATTTATATGTGTGTGTGTGTGTATAAAACCTATGACTGGTGGAAAAACATATTCTGTAATATTAAAACCACCTGGGTCTCCACTTTTGCCATGGGCTTTCTTTTTGGTTTTACCAAACATATCCCTCAGATTTTCTAAACTTTTACAAAACTTTCCTCCTTTCCCACTGCTGTTGTAATTTTTAGGAAAGAATTATTGATCATACGGTTATCTCTATGATCACGCATGGACGGATCATAAAGATCTCGGTACAGTTGTACCAGTTTCAAACAAAATCTCTTTAAAGTGATTCATATTCATCTCAAATCAAATCAAATCAAATGCGGCGTCGCACAAACCATTCGCCCAAGTCTCCAAAAATTTTGTGCGGTCCGTCAGCTGAAATCATGTCTCGCGCACCCAAAGCAAACCTCCGCAAACACAGCGATGACGTCACATTCACCACGTGCATTGCGTTCAATAATAGAAAGCTGATTTGCTATTGCATGTTGGCCTCATTTGTAGCTGTAATGCTGACTAGTGAAATAAAGAACTACAACACCATGAAAACCAAGCAACAACAACAAAAAACAAATTTAAATGAGCATTACCTGTAGCATTACATGGACATTGGAAAAATAAGACCTGTGCAAAAATATTTAAGATCTAGAACAGCGAATTTAAGACTTTTTAAGGCCTAAAATTTCTATTCTTGAAGGTTTGACTTTATAAAACCTCGGAGAAAACCCTGATCTGTTGATCGCTCATATGTCAGCTTATTAACATACCAGCCAATCTTTACAGCTTTAAAACGCACTCCTTCATTAGCATAGGACGTTAGTCTTGTTTTTGAATAGGCCACTATGCTGACACATAAGCATTTGTAGCTTCACCCTCTATTGAAAACAGCACCTCATTTGAATTTAAAGCGACAGTCACCAAAATGCCACGATTAGAATCAAAGCCTAAAGGGATCCGTTTTAATAAGTTATAAAACATCATTTGTGTGGTATTTTGAGCTGAAACTTCACATGCGCACTTTAGGGATACCAGAGACTTATTTTAGATCTTGTAAAAATGTGCATATTAGGTCCTCTTTAAGCCAATTGTTGTCATATAAAAAGAGCAAAACAATATGCATACGGTAAAATGTTTGATTGAATTTCTTCTGGTTTGACACTAAACTGGAGTGTCCATCTGACTTCCTTTCACTCCGACGGGGACGACAGCATAACTTCCTTCTTGATACCGAAGCCATCGTAACCGTATCTCATTCTGAACCTGAAAACAAAAAAATATATATATATATCGTAAAACTTCCTCAAATCCTTATGTTAGGAATAGGATATAAACATTTACACATATTATATGAGTTTAAAGAAATGATCTCAAACTCAATTCCTGGAGGGCCGCAGCTCTGCATAGTTTATCTCCAACCATCTCCAACTCACACCTGTCTAATAGACTCTAGTAGGCTTGAACAACTTGATTAGCTGGATCTGTGTTTGATTAAGGTTGGAGCAAAACTGTGCAGAGCTGCGGTCCAACAGGAATTGAGTTTGAGACCTGTCTTAAAGGGACAATACATTCAATAATGAGAGTGATGGTTTTTTTTATTATCTTTCTTTGTGTTCAACAGAAGAAAGAAACCCTGAAAGAAAAAACTGAGAAAGAAGTGTAAGGTGAGAAAATGATAACAATGTTCATTTTTGGGTGAACTATCCATTTAAGAAAATTGTCCATATTTGTTTAATATTTTAAGGTCTGATATTACTATGAAAGCCTGTTTTCCCTCATAATAATGAGAACATTTTAAAAAAATTATATTGAATTAAGTTCTCATCATGTGATTAGATGTTTTCCTGTAATAGATCTCATAATAATGTCTCTCAAAATAATGGATAACTTTCTCATCATAACAAAATAACGAAAGTAAGAAAGCAAGCCATTATTACAAGAAAAAAAGTCAATTATTATGAGAAATAAATATTTTTCATGATGGAAACAGGCTCCTTTTCTTTCAAATAAAAATATGTATTCTTTTCATTTTATAAAATGATAATTGATCAAAAAACCAATTGCTTTCATTCACTGTGTTTAAAAATTCTACGAAATTTTAAATGTTGTTAACTTTTCTGAAGTTAAAACATTGATATTGTGACTAAAAATGGATAGAAACCATTTTAATGCAGAGTTGGTAGAAACTGCATCAACAGTTTACAGAGGAAAAGTTTTTTTTACAGTATACATGCATACACTCACCCGCCACTTTATTAGGTACACCTGTCCAACTGCTCGTTAATGCACATTTATAATCAGCCAATCACATGACAGCAACTTGATGCATTTTTGGCATGTAGACGTGGTCAAGACGATCTGCTGCAGCTCCAACCGAGCATCAGAATGGGAAAGAAAGGTGATTTAAGTGACTCTGAGCGTGACATGGTTGTTGGTGCCAGACGCACTGGTCTGAGTATTTCAGAAACTGCTGATCTACAGGCATTTTCATGCACAACCATCCCTAGGGTTTACAGAGAATGGTCTGAAAAACAGAAAATATCCAGCGAGCGGCAGTTCTGTGGGTGCAAATGCCTTGTTGATGCCAGAGGAGAATGGCCAGACTGGTTCCAGCTTATAGAAAGACAACAGTAACTCAAATAAGCACTCGTTACAACCGAGGTCTGCAGAAGAGCATCTCTGAATGCACAACACGTCAAGCCTTGAGGCGGATGGACTACAGCAGCAGAAGACCACACCAGGTGCCACTTCTGTCAGCTAAGAACAGGAAACTGAGGCTACAATTCACACAGGCTCACCAAAATTAGACAACAGAAGACCTTGCCCGGTCTGATTTCTGCTGCCCATTCTCGATTTCTGCTGCGACATCCGGATGGTAGGGTCAGAATTTGGCGTCAACAAGAAACCATGGATCCATCCTGTCTTGTATCAATGGTTCAGGCTGGTGGTGGGGGTGTAAGGGTGTGGGGAATATTTTCTTGGCACACTTTGTGCGCATTAGTACCAATTGAGCATCTGTCATCGCCACAGCCTACCTGACTATTGTTGCTTACCTTGTCCATCCCTTTAAGACTACTGTTTACTCATCTTCTGATGGCTACATCCAGCAGGATAATGCACCATGTCATAAAGCGCTAATCATCCCAGACTGGTTTCTTCAACATGACAATGAATTCACTGTACTCAATGGGCTTCCACAGTTACCAGATCTCAATCCAAAAGAGCACATTTGGGATGTGGTGGAACAGGAAATTAGCGTCATAGTTGTGCAACTGACAAATCTGCAACAACTGTGTGATGCTATCATGTCAATATGGAGCAAAATCTCTGTTCTGAAGGCAAAAGTGGTCCAAGTAAAGTGTACCTAATAAAGCGGCCAGTGCGTGTGTGTGTGTGTGTGTGTGTGTGTGTGTGTGTGTGTGTGTGTGTGTATCCAAAAACAAAAATATAAGTAATACAAATAAAGGTTTTTTCAAATGTAATGTAGATTAAATAACTGGTCTCATAACCCACAGTGCATTTTTATTTTCATCCTTAATTGCTAATTGGCCTTTGAGCAGAGCTCTTGATAATTCTCCAATCTGTTTCCTAATCAAATTAATAAAGATTGGCATTTTGTTGGGCCAGACTTTGAATACAAATGTTACTTAGTCCTCTGAGAACGCGGATCATCTCCATTCAAATATTAACCTGATTAGCAAAATCACCAGACAACAAGTTTGTCCAGATTTGAAAGATTTGTTTTATTAATAATAATAATTTCATTATAAATTATTTATACTTATTCGCGATTTTACTTAAAAAAAAAGTCAACAGCTTTTAACTATTTTAAAAAGTGTAATTTGTTTGTGAATCAGACCACACTGATTCACCAATAATAACTGTTTTAAAAGAGTCATTTGTTTGTGAATCAGACCACAGTGGTTACACTAATTCACCAAATAGAACTGTTTAAAAGAGTCATTTGTTTGTGAATCACACCACACTGGTTAGACTGATTCACCAAATAGAACTGTTTAAAAGAGTCATTTGTTTTTGAACCACACCACACTGGTTACAAAGATTCACCAAAAAGAATCATTTTAAAAGAGTCATTTGTTTGTGGTTCAGACTACATTGGCTACACTGATTAAACAAATATGAGAACTGTTTTAAAAGAGTCATTTGATTGTGAATCAGACCACAGTGCTAACACGATTCATCAAACAGAATCATTTTAAATCAGTCATTTGCTTGTGAATCTCCCCAGAGTGGTTACACCGATTCACCAAAAAGAGCCATCTTAAAGTCCTTTGTTTTTGAATAAGACCACACTGGATACATCGATTTACTACACAAAATAATTTTAAAAGTCATTTGTTTGTAAATCTGCCCACACTAATTCACAAATTATAACTGTTTTAAGGGTCATTTGTTTGTGAATTAGACTACACTGGTTACACCGATTCACCAATATAACTGTTTAAAAGAGTCATTTGTTTATGAATCAGACCACACTGATTACACCGATTCACCAAATAGAAACTTTTTAAAAGAGTCATTTGTTTATGAATCAGACCACACTGATTACACCGATTCACCAAATAGAAACTTTTTAAAAGAGTCATTTGTTTATGAATCAGACCACACTGATTACACCGATTCACCAAATAGAAACTTTTTAAAAGAGTCATTTGTTTGTAAATCAGACCACACTGGTTTCATCAATTCACTAAACAAAATGAATTCAAAAGAGTCATTTGTTAATGAATCAAACCACAGTGATTACACCATTTCACCAAAAAGATCCATTTTAAAAGAGTCAGGTGTTTGTGAACCAATCTACACTGATTGCAAAGTCATTTCATCATAAATCAGACCATACCATTTGCTATTCCATCAGCAAGAAATGGTTTCAATGTGTCATTCATTCATGAATTGGACTTGACTGTTCATGCTGTGTTTGATTTGCCAATGAAAATGAAAATCATCTGTAAAATATTAAATGTTAGACAGAGAGAAGCTCATACTGGATTGAAACAACTTTTCCAAATCAATTATTGGAAGAAAATTTGTTGATAAAACTTTTCCAGAATATTAGCAAAGCTCCTATAAAGTTTTTTGTTACATAAGAATGGCTTTGTTCATATATAATCAAGCCTCCGGTACATTATTAGGACTTTCTGGGTTTAAATTATTTGTATTTTTATGGTGCAATCACTCACCTCCTGGTTCAGGAAACAGTAGAGAATTGCCACAATCAGGCCCTTAAAGAAAATCAATGAAAAAGAGAACGTCGGTGTCTGCAAATTACAGTCTGTGTATAGAAAATCTTCTTCAGATCAAGTCTCCGCAAATATTAAAAATCCATCTCCCTTTTGCCTTTCATCTCAGATTGAGTGTTTTGAGAAAAATGAAATGCTTTTAACACCATTTCTGAGCCCATGCCGTGTTATTTCTGCATAATCATGGATGTGTCTGTGTGATTTGAGTGAGTGGGGTTAGATCCTAATCCTTCATGTCTGTCTACAAGAGACTGTCACAGTGAAGAACTGACTAATATGGTGCAAATAAAAGAGTTAATCCAGTTAATTCCACATTAATGCCATTCAACAGCTGTCTCATTTCACAGGAGTGCATATAAACAGGATCTCAAGCACAAAGATCCTATTTTTGTTCATGTTCAATTACAAATTTAAATCATAAACATGCAGTGCTACACTCCAAAATAAAAAAATAAATAAAAAACTATAATAATTTTGCTGCTTGTTTAAGCTACAATCACAAATCAGAAAAAGTTTGGAAAGTATGGAAAACGCAAATAAAAAAAAAAGAGAAGTGATTTCCAAATTTACTTTGACTTGTATTTCTTTGCAGACCTTATGAACACAAAATATTTCATGTTTTGTCTAGTCAACTTTTCATTTGTAAATAAACATCCTTTCCTATCATTCGGACCTGCAACATATTACAAAGTCAGAACAGGAGCAGTTTAGGGCTAGAAATCAGGTCAGTGAATCGGCTTTCAGCAACTCCGCCCCCGGCTGCTGGAATCAGCTTCCAGAAATGATCAGATGTGCTCCAACGTTAGGCACATTCAAATGGAGACTGAAAACACATCTGTTTACTGTGTCTTTACTGAATAAGCACTGTGTTACATCTCACAGATCAACACAATCTTACAGCAATTCATAACTTTTTGATTTAGTGGCGTATGAAAGGAATTCGTATGAATTCCTAAGATCTAATTCGTACAATTTAGTACGATTTGCTCATCACCCAATGAGGTTTGGGGTTAGGGGTGGGGTTAGGTGCCACACCTTCTTTTTAAAATCATAAAATTTCGTACGACTGAACTCATACAAATTAATACGAATTAACCACTAACCTTTCAAAATGTAAAATACTTACTTTCCGTTTCATTATTTTATAAACTATTTTAACACATTTTTGTCTGATTTATCTGTGTCTTTTAATCCTTTTTATTATTTGTTTTAGTTTTCTTATATTTCTTATACTTTAATTTTCTTTTATATTTCTTATACTCTTTTATTCCTGTTTAAGCTGTTAAGCATCGCCACTGTGTATGAAATGTGCTATATAAATAAACTTGCCTTGCATGATTGCTACAATGATTTGTGCATTTTAGTGACTTTCTACATGCAACATTACCTATTGTGGAACCGTTAATGACGATACACTGGGAAAAAAATCCATAATTTCATGGCTTATTTCCAGCAGCTCAGGTGCCAGAAAAAAACGTTAAACAGCAGCTGTTAAATTACAGATATTTACTGTAAAATAACAGATATTGGGCCTTATCATACACCCGGCGCAGTGTGGCGCAAGTCACGGCGCAATAGTCTTTTGCTAGTTTCAGCTTGGCGCAAGAGTGGTTTTGAGGCGTTGCGCTATGCTGTTTAAATAGCAAATGCATTAGCGCTCATATGTGCGCCCCATAGGCTTTCTGGTCTAAAAGGAAGGCGTTCTGAGGCGGACCGCTGGCGCGTCGCTATTTTGTGAAATTAAAATAGATTTTTCATTAGACCAAAACTAACCCGGTCAAACTCCGGCGCAGAGATGCGCCTCGCTTACACACTGCTTAATACGCACAAGAGAGCAATAGGCAAATATCTTTACATATGAAAAAATTTAAATATTAAGGATATATATATATACATAAAACATTATTTTCTAGCCAAAATAAATATGAAAAATCACTGCTTTTATATCTTCTTCATCTCGGGAGGCTTTTTCAGTTCATTTATAACAATTTGCTTTTGTATAATGTTATTATTATTAGCAGTATTATTTATTATATCCATATTTATATTTGTTTTATTAAAAACAAGCTTAGATTTGCCCACCTGTCAGGTTTTAGACCATAAGGGGCACAGCATGTTTTAGGATATAACTCAGGTTTTAGAGCACACTTCGTTATTGTTGTTCATTTATTCGTTTGCTGGAAATTAGAACTGAATTTAGAAATAGTTTTGAAACGAATATTTGCGCTTAACAAACAAAATTAATTATTTATAGACTAATTGATGTCTGTGCGTAAAGGTTAACTATCCAGGAGCGAAAGTGATCCATTATCTCTCATTCCCACGCAGTAGATGCTCTGTTTAACAGTTTTCTGTTAAAAAAAAAAACTGTTAACTGTTTGCTAGTGAAATGCTCATTTTTTCCACTTAGACTTACTTTACGTCCTGTACATAGCGAATGCGCGTATGGCGCGTCGCAGCTGGCTCTTAAAGGCAATGGGAGATGAGACTCTGATTGGTTTATTCTCAAAACAGACCTATAACTCATTAAGAAAATAAACTCAACCCTTTTAGACCATGCACCACGGCGCAAAGCTGATTTTCCCATCCTTACATTAGCAAAAATGCGTTCTGACACGCCCTGAAAGCGTTTACGCCCTGCGTTTTGCGCTCTGCGCATCGACCGTAAAAATAGAGCCCATTAAGTTACAGAAATGTCCTTAAATTTGAATTTCTGGTGAATTTCTGTTATTCAACCTTTTGGTAATTATTAGTAATTTTCTGTAATTTATAGATTTTTTTGACAGTATACTACCGTTTAGAGACCACATTGGCATCAACAGTATTTTGGAGCCATAGTATTGCAGTGCTACCGTAGTACGTGTAATCCGTGCAACTCTAATTGCAAAGTCATTTTCTCGTGAATCAGACTATACAATTTGCTCTGTGTGTGTGTTTCTGATCCATCAACGAGAAATGGTTCAGTGAGTCATTCATTTGTGAATTGGACCTGACTGTTTGTGCTGTGTTTGATTTGCCAATGAAAATCAGAAAATATCAAATGCTTGATTTTCAGTCAACTTCAACAGCTGAAATTTGGCAAACTCAAAATTCAGTGTGAAAGCTGTGTGTAATACGTTTACATTTATAAATAGACTGGTGCTGAGTTAAGCCGTGTGGTGCTGATAGTGTCTGGATAACCTGGAAGGAGCCCAGACACAGCTCAATGCAGAGCCGCAAGCCCGTGTTGAAGTAGTCTGGGAGAAAGCTGAAGATCATGTAATGAGTGCCGAAGAGAGGGATGAGCAGGAGTGTGGACTTGGTCAGTCGCCTGAGGAAAACAGAGATAAAGATGGAGAGGAGGATCAGTGAGAGGGTTATTGGGCAGATTTAGTACTCACCGCTTTTCATGCGTGGAATTTGTGGACTCAAAAGAGCATGAGCATAATTATTACTGCATGACTTCAGACCAATATTGACTATAAATCTATTATAAATTAAACATACATTACGTTAAATCACGAAAACTATTGGTCAAAAAACATTTTTGTAAACTGAAGTAAAATAAAAAATTTACAATAAATGAAAAGCAAAAATGAAATGAAACTATCAACAGACATGGCAAAAACTAACTGAAATAAAATAGCATTTCAAGAGTTCACACTTAGCTGATGATTGGTAATAAGCTTGTTTGGCATGCTGTCCAGGGAGAGAGCCCTGAGCTCATAAGATCCTTGAGTCCTGCACTACTTAGGGCAAGAGGGGAGTTTGAGCTCAGGTAGATCTCAAGGAACTCAATGACTCATTTCTGACTATTGACAGATATGGGGTTGGCTTAAGAGAGATATACGGCTTGCCAAGACTTTGACTATGATGGCAATTTGACATGTTCAATTTACTTAGTTTGTATATTTTTTGGACAGTGGGAGAAAACCAGAGAACCCAGGGAAAACCCACACGAGTACGAGGAGAACGAACAAACTCTGCACAGAAATGTCGACTGGTTTAGAAGGGACTTGCTGTGAGGCAACAGTGCTAATGAAAGGGTTGCTGTGGAAAGGAGGGGGAGTAGGGTAGGGGGATTTTTCCAGAGGGAGAAAACTGAGGTAAGAATCTCTGGGTATTTATAGGGAGTTAGGAATCACCCGTTTGTTGAATCAATCGTAGGTTAATGCAGGACAAGCAGTGAACAATCAAAATTAGGGATCCTGGGCGGCGTAGTGGACCCCCGCTCTTCAGTTTGTGATCATCTGACCCCCGCATTTTGCGCTATGCCACTAATAATCCTCTCGAAATTAGTTTATAAATAAACTTTAATTATCAAAAGTATTAAATAATTTCTTTGAATTAAAGGGATAGTCCACCCAATGAAAATTCTGTTATTATTTAATCACCCGTTAATTGTTTCAAACAATTATGAAGTTTTTTTTTTTTTTTTTTTTTTTTTAACACAAAACAAGCTTTTTTGGAAATTGCTGAAAACCTGTAACCATTGACATCCATAGTATTTGTTTTATCTATATATATACAGTTGAAGTCAGAATTATTAAACCCACTTAGAATTATAATTTTTTTTTAATATATATATATTTCCCAAATGATGCTTACCAGAGCAAGGAAAGTTTGCCAAAAGTATGCCTGATAATTTTTATTTTCTGGAAAAAGTCTTATTTGTTTTATTTCGGCTAGAATAAAAGCAGTCATAATTTTTTTAAGCACCATTTTAAGGACCAAATTATTAGCCCCTTTAAGCTAAATGTTTTTTTTTTCAATAGTCTATAGAACAAACCATCGTTATACAATAACTTGCCTAATTACCCTAACCTGCCTAGTTAACCTAATTACCCTAGTGAAGCCTTTAAATGTCACTTTAAGCTGTATAGAAGTGTCTTGAAAAATATCTAGTCAAATATTATTTACTGTCATCATGGCAAAGATAAAAATAAATCAGTTATTAGAAACAAGTTTTTAAAACTATTATGTTTAGAAAAGTGTTAAAAAAATCAGGTGGGTCAATAATTCAGGGGGTGAAATTAAGGGTTGGAGGTTGAACGTTGGGCTAACAACCTAGCTCATAAATACTAGATGTTACAAAACACCAATATTGATTTATTTATTCATTCATTTTCTTTTCGGCTTAGTCCCTTTATCAATCAGGGGTCGCCACAGCGGAATGAACCACCAACTTATCCAGCACATGTTTAATGCAGCGGATGCCCTTCCCAAAACACCAATATGGTGCGGCTGAATATCGACTGCGATATAAATGGCCCAGGGAGTAAGAGTAAGTATATATAAGGTGAAGTTTTTTTCCTTGCTGCTGCAACCACTAGCTTGCATGGTTCAGGATCTGTAGAGCTGCGCAGCGATGGATTTGCTCTTCAGTGTTTGGACTCTCAATAGTGAATATTCAACCACACTGAACTGAGCTAAACTGAACTGAACTTAAACTCTGAAAACCTAACTACACTGTTTGAATTTACTATGATCTTCTACGTGAAGTCAGCATTATTAGGCCCCTTTGATTTTTTTTCTACTTTTTAAAATATTTTCCAAATGATGTTTAACAGATTCAGGAAATTTTCACAGTATGTCTGATAATATTTTTTCTTCTGGAGAAAGTCTTAATTGTTTTATTTTGGCAAGAATAAAAGCAGTTTATAATTTTTAATAGCCATTTTAAGGTCAAAATTATTAGCCCCTTTGAGCAATTTTTTTTTCGACAGTCTATAGAACAAACCACTGTTATACAATAACTTGCCTAATTACCCTAATCTGCCTAGTTACCCTAATTAACCTATTTAAGCCTTTAAATGTCACTAAGCTGTATAGAAGTGTCTTGAAATATTATTTACTGCCATCATCGCAAAGATAAAATAAATCAGTTATTAAAGATGAGTTACTAAAACTATTATGTTTAGAAATCTTCTCTCCGTTAAACAGAAATTGGTGAAAAAATAAACAAGCGGTCTAATAATTGAGGGGGGCTAATAATTCTGACTTCAACTGTATATATATATATGTATATATATATATATATATATATATATATATATATATATATATATATATATATATATATATATATATATATATATATATATATATATAAAATGTACACACACACACCACAGCAACAGATTTTGTAAATGTGAACATATATAATAAGCAAATAGCATGAGGAGATTTTAAATATATTTGTACATTATTTACAATTCATGCATTAATTTTCCTTCAGCTTAGTCCATTGTTTTTCAGAGGTCGCTACATAAGAAAGAACCGCCAACTATTCTTGCAAATGTTCTATACAGCAAACGCCCTTCCAGCTGCAACCCAGTACTAGGAAACACCAATACACTCTCACATTCACACACACTCATACACTACAGCCAATTTAGTTTATTCAATTCCCCTATAGCACATGGATTTGGATTGTGGGGGAAACCGAAGCACCCGGAGGAAACCCACACCAACACATACAAACTCCACAGAAATGCCATCTGACCCAGAGACTCAAACCAGTAACCTTCTTGCAGTGAGGCGACAATGCTACCCACTGCGCCACCGTGTCACCCTTGTAAAAATGATTAAGTGAACTTATTTGAGTTGTGTCAAGACAACATGAAGGAATTGTGTGGAATCTAGCAATTTTACAGTGTTCACTCGCTAAAGTGTAATGGCAAAAAAATCATTGCAGATGAACTGTTCCTTTAAATCTACATATAAAGTAGAAGTGCCTCTATTTTTAAAAATGTGAAAACTGCACTCGCAGATCAATGAACTCAATTTGCTTTATATTATGAGCACCACCGCACACAATGAAAAGCGCTTAAAAGCATAAAATATTGTGGTAAACCTCCACAAAACACAGATTCTAGAGTGCAATTGACAGGCCTGTGTGAAATCTGCATATGCATGAGTCCGTATACAACACAAAACAGCAGCAAACACTCATTATTGGCTGAAACAGAAGAGTCTCTTCACTGAAAAAAGTGTTGCATGCAGAACTGTTGCAAACAATTTATTTGTGTTGAATTTAAACAAACAAATTAAGTTTAGTAATGTTCAACTTAATTTGTTTGTTTAAATTCAGCCCAAATAAATTGTTTACAACCTCCTAACGTAAAAAAATTGAGTAAATCCAAGGAATTATCTTTGAATCATTTTTTTCAGTGTTCATGATAACAGCATTAACGGGACAGATAAGCGACACCTCCACACATCTCTGTCCAGATAATCTCTGGGTCATTCAGTGCTCTTAAAAATGAGCTGTGCTGGGCTGAAATCTACTGAAAATGATCCTCTGACACATGGACGTACAAACAGTGCTCCATTGTGATTCTTGTGTTGCTTGGTAACAGTGTCGGTTTTGGAGCGAGAATTCTTCATTGCAGTTATTGTTTTTAAAATGATTCAAGTGACCACAATATTTATTCAAGGTTGTTTAATGAAGGCATGGTATTATCATTCATTCATTCATTCATTTTCTTGTCGGCTTAGTCCCTTTATTAATCCCGGGTCACCACAGCGGAATGAACCGCCAACCCATCCAGCACGTTCTAAAGCAGCGGATGCCCTTCCATCTCTTGGAAACATCCACACACACACACACTACGGACAATTTAGCCCTGTCTTTGGACAGAGGAAACCCATGCAAATGCAGGGAGAACATGCAAACTCCACACAGAAACACCAACTGAGCCGAGGCTCGAACTAGCGACCTTCTTGCTTTGAGGCGACAGCACTACCTACTGCGCCACTGCTTCGCCCCTGTGTAATACATTTGTTGGATAAGTTGGCGGTTCATTCCACTGTGGCATCCCCTGATGAATAAAGGGACTAAGTCAAAGGAAAAGGAATGAATTAATAATTCATTTAGTTTCATTGCTTTGTAACGCTGTCAAAAGATTAATTGCAGTTAATCAAATAATACGTATCAAAAAATATACGTTCAAATTAGCATAATATATATGTGTTATATGCGAGTCTGTAGTGGATATACAGATCTGACTGAGCATGCATTTACAGTATGCCACCTTCAAAAACCAGGCAGAATGTTATTCAAAAGTTGCTCTTTTAAATGCCATAAATGTGTGAGAACTCTGAGGATGTGGTGATGAAATGCATGAACTGTGACTAGGAGATGCATGGATAAGCACTGCAAATGTAAATCTGGCAGAAAATAGACCAGCGCTGAAGGAGACTGTTGTGGACTGGAGACGACATTGTCACCTTAAGGATTCTTTGATTAGTTTTTAGCTGCGTCGGCTGATGGAAGTCAGAATCTCTAGCAGCACTATTATTCAGTCAGTTTTTAAAGCTAGGGTCACCTCGCCTCAAAAAAAAAAAAAAAAAAAAAAAAAAACTGACTTCAGACTGATGGCTGAAGTTTGGGGAAATTTAAGTCTCTTTAAATGGACTGAACACCATGCTATATGGTTGACAGGTTAACCAACCAATCACGTTTCTATTTGTTTCTATTGTTATCTATTGTTCTATTTTCTATTGTTTCTATTTGTTTGATTGGTTAACCAACCAATCACGTTTCTATTTGTTTCTATTTGTGCTGCTCTGTGTCATGTGTTAGTGTTTTAGAGTTTTTAATTTGTTGTCTTTATTTTTCATTTTCTTGTTTTAGTTTATTAGTGTTAGTAAGCTGTGCCCTCCTTAAACATGAGGGTAGAGAGAGCCATCTCTGTGTTTTTTTTTGTTTACTGCTCTTTGTTTGAGCTTGCCGCACGCTGCTAATGCTAACACAGCTAGCGGTTGTGATCCGGTTTTTGTCTATACCCCGGACCAGCTGATCTCGTTGAGGCAGGATGCTTCGGGGCACAGTGCGGTCCTCTCGGGTATCCCCGCGGAGTTACGGAGGGGGAAGACTAAGAGAGGCTGACGTGGAGGAGCAAAGGTGCGAGGGAAAAGAACGAGGAATGGGAAATTGTCTGATGAGCAGCTGAGAAGATGGTATAAACCTAACCTGCCGTCTGTTGTTATGGGCAACGTGAGGTCACTGGAAAATAAGATGGACGAGCTTACGGCACGGGTCAGATGCCACAGAGAATTTCGTGAGTGTAGTTTGATGTGTTTTACTGAAACATGGCTGCATGAGTGTATTTCTGACTCAGTCGTGGACGTGGCTGGCTTTTCGAGTGTCCGGGCGGATAGAACTCGGCGTGAGAGTGGAAAGAGCAAGGGGGGTGGACTTTTTTAATCGGATCAGACTTGTTTCCAGGCGGGCTGATTATATTATTTGCTAACTCGACTCCCAGAAATCTTGTATATGTAAACCAATCAGAGGACGACTGCTGGAATCTGCTGAAGTGTTTCCAGAAAAGTGGTCCCTCGCTATAAGGTGGTTCAATCTTTTGTGGCCTTGCAGTTTTGCCGATTTTTTTTCTTGCAATTTGACATGTTTATTTTTTTTTTACAGTGAGTTCTGCGTCCTGATTGGTTGTAGACCATTGTCAATCAATCTCCTCCATGTCTCCTGTACAATACAGAATGCGTTCAGCTTGCCAAATTAACATAAACCTTCAATCGCTAGTAGTGTGAGTTCCAACAAGGATGCAAAAAGGGTTATAACTGTCCACAGCAAGACCACCATAAAGAGGGTTGCAGACCAGATGCACCCCACCAATATGCAACACGTATTTCAGAACTCTAAGGTTTCTATCAGGGTACACACATCGGCATTGCAAGTCGGCGGCTGTCTGCGGTGCCCAGCTACGACTCAGGACACTGTTAATTCTGCAATGTGTCACAGAGCTCCATCTGAATATTTTCATTTTAAATAACACGCGCGTCCGGTGTGTGTTACTTCCAACCCAACAAACATTTATTAAACATCTAATAGACATCTAAACATAGACAGCTTGGCTAAAACAAGGCTAAACTTGGGCTGTCAGTGAAAATCTAATAAACATCAAACCCAAAACTAGACTAGTCGTCAAATAGACCGATTAGACAGACTTTATAACTGTAGTCATTCATTTCTGTTTATCTGATGACTGGTCTAGTTTTGGCCTATTTTTAGACGCCTGCTAGGTTTTCACTGACAGCCTAAATTTAGCCTGGTTTTAACCAAGACGTCTATGTTTAGACATCTATTAGACATCTATTAGACATCTTTTAAAAATAGAAAAATGCTTGCTGGAAAGATGTCATGTGTGGTGCGCATCTGATGTGCGACCCCCTTAAGTGTGCTTTAGCTTTGTAGATCAGTGACTGCAGGATAAAGAACATTACGCCGAATGCTAACATTATCCACACAAAAGCTAAAAACATAAACACATTTTATAAACATTTGGTTTCATTCTATAATACTGGAATTAGTTTTCTACGAAGGTTTGAACTTTAAGAGTGTTTAAACAAGAGAAAAAAGTATGAAAATGTTAATGCCTGTCTCAGAAAAGTGTTTAAAGTGTATAGAGAGGGGTTTTAAAGCCTTAAAACAACTATAAGAATTGTAAAAAAAAAATAAAGCTGACTACTTTACAGATTTCACCTATTGATGGTTATTTTCAGAACTAAACTCCCGCAAATAAAGCCTGATTTATACTGGACGCGTCCGCTAGATTGCGTGAGTGTGCATGGCGAATAGGACGTTATTTCTGTGTTTGCGGAAGTTCGTTTTGGGTGCACGCGACATAATTTCAGCCGTTTTTTTTAGAGACTCGAGCGAACAGTTTGCCCCGTGCTTTTGAAGAGATTTTGTCTGAAACAGGTATGCCTGTACAGAAATCATCCGTGATCATCGAGATAACTCAATGATCAATAATTCTTGGCTAAAAATTGCAACAGCAGTGGGAAAGAAGGAAAGTTTTTGTTAAAAGTTTGGAAAAACCTGAGTGATGAGTTTGTTAAAGCCAAAAAAGGTCATGGCAAAAGTGGAGACTACACAATCACAGAATATGTTTTTCCGCCAGTCATAGGTTTAACACGGATGTACGTTACAATTTTGAATTTAAAACAATTCAATAGTTACAAAACTAAAATAAAGTCACAGATAACTGGAAAGGAATATTTGGTTGGTTTACAATATACTGACTGTCTTTCTAGGCTTTATTGGTGATAATGGTAAGGAATGTTGGACCATTATTGCCTTTTTAGCAGAAGTAGAGGACAGAAACTAACCAGACCATAATGTGTGAATTGTGAAGTGGGCTTAATCTAGAAAAAAAAAAAAAAAAAACATCTTTATTTTTTAGTAAGTGTACTTTTTTTGCATTTATTCATGCCTTAATAAAATCTACTTATAGAGCAACCATGTTCACTTGTCGTTCATATTTTAATAAACTTTAAAAGGTAAAACTGTGCAAGATATAAACAAAAGCAAGTGATGCATCAATGTTTGATTAAAAAAATCTTGAATGGTTATAAAAATCCTTATAATCAATAAAATTATTTATAAAAATAATACAAATAATTAGATTAAAAATATTGAATGATATTAGTGATATGATGCAGTTCCGGAAACTTTCTACTTACCACTGTATATGCATCAGACTTTTCTTTTTATGTATTCGCCTGTGTTTCATCTTACCCTAAAAAATGACTTTTACTGCTTGTTTGAACTACTTATTTAAAATGAGGTGAAACAACACAAGTCTTAAGTTTTTTTGGGGACAAATTATTGTTTTAGATTAGGTTAGATTCAACTTTATTGTCATTACACATGTACAAGTAATGCAACAAAATGCAGTTTAGGTAGGGATGTAACGGTATCAGAATTTCACGGTACGGTAATACCTCGGTATGAATGTCACGGTACGGTATTTATTGAATCATTTACAGGAAAAACAAAACTTATGAAAATACTCCAAAAAAGTGCCAAAAGTGTCAATGACATACAAATTAGTCATCTATCTGTAAGCTTTGAAACAGGAACTTCAATTTTAATAACAAAAAATTATTAAACCATGTAAAAAAATAAAGTTTCAATTTAGTATTGTTGAAAACTCATCACATTCAACATTTAATCACTCACTCACTTAGATAGAGATGGGTTTTTAAGGAAAATTATCATATAAATATAATCTGGTAAAAGCTGGTATCTCTGGGCATTTACAATGTCCCCTGCAACAGAAAAAAAAACCCTCTCATTTGGGACTGAGGTTTCTGGGACAGAGAGATATGACTTGGTCCATGTTGACAGCAGTGGGTAACGTTGTGCATTGTCTTTCCCCGACTTGAGAGGACAAACCATGAGTGAGATAGAGGGTCTCTTTGCGGTACAAGTCAATGTCTGCATCAATCTGAACAGTGTGCTGTGTTTCTGCAGTCCCCATGACTGTTATTACTCATATTCCCCAACTTGCAGGCACGTGCACACATAGGGCTCAACCTGTGCAGTGCACATGCCCTTTTTAGTCTTGGATAGAAAGTGCCCTTCCAAAATGATCAAAAGTGCCCCCGCGATGCGACACACGCTCCGTCCGTCCCGCCCTTCAGTAACTCCCCTCTCAGTACGCGCGCGACAACACAGCCGATCCGAACGCGCGCGACAACACCGCTATTCAGTACGCGCGCGACAACACAGCCGATCAGAACGCGCGCGAAAACACCGCTATTCAGTACGCGCGCGGCGACAACACCCGCTTTAGGTTTCGATCATCTCCAGCTCTTTTTCATCCCCGCTACTAGCAGCACACTCCATTTCTGCATTACTGGATCTGTAGTGACAACAGACAACAAGGGATGATGGCCACGCATGGGCTGATGGGAATTGTAGTTTCCGCTCGTTCGCTTCATTCGCCTGAGCAAATTTTCTCAGAAGACCTATAGTTTTACAGAGTCATGCGACTATGGTAATATCGGAAAAAAATTATATTGCGGTATGACGGTATTTACAATACCGCTACATCCCTAAGTTTAGGTCTAACCAGCAGTGCAAAAGCAGCAAGTGCAGGATACAGGTATAAGTTACAAAGTGCAGTTATAGAAAAACTATGGTGATATTTACAGATGGATGTACTATCAACATTATATACAGGTTGTATTAGCTATGAACAGAGATTTACAATTAATATATGTACGGATTTTATGTTCAATCCACTTAAATTTGTGAACTTATTTTGTTTTAATTGATTTGTGTTGGAACAACATGAAGGAAATATGTGGAACTCAGCATTTTTACAATGCTATGTGTATATATGTGTAATGTGTATTTTCTGTTGCATATACCTGTACTGGTCTGAATTGTTGAACTGGATCAAGCGAGGGTTCAGTTTCTGCATCAGAATCCTGATAATGTTCAAGAAGAGAAGAAAGTTCACCTGAACAAACAGGAAAACATCAGAAGAAAATAACTGTGCGAGCGTGTTTATTCATCTTTCAGTGGTGTAAAGTAGCAAAATACAAATACTCAAATAACTGTAATTGAGCCCAGTTCTCAGCAATTATATTTTCTGAGTAGCTTTAAAAACTTGTGTGAGTACTTTTTGCTGCTTTATCAGAGCTTTTACTCCACACCTTTCCTTAAACCTGTTGTCACTAATTTATACACTACCTGACAAAAGTCTTGTCATTGATGCCAGTTGTAAGAGCAACAACTTGTAACTTGACTACTAGTTAGTCATTTTGAAAAGTGGCAGAAGGTCGATTTTTCTGATGAATCATCTGTTGAACTGCATCCCAATCATCACACATACTGCAGAAAACCTACTGGAGCCCGCATGGACCCAAGATTCTCACAGAATCAGTCAAATTTGGTGAAGGAAAAATCATGGTTTGGGGTTACATTCAGTATGGGGGTGTGTGAGAGATCTGCAGAGTGGATGACAACATCAACAGCTTGAGGTATCAAGACATTTGTGCTGCCCATTACATTACAAACCACAGGAGAGGGCGAATTCTTCAGCAGAATAGTGCTCCTTCTCATACTTCAGCCTCCACATCAAAGCTCCTGAAAGCAAAGAAGCTGCTCCAGGATTGGATGGAGCTCATGATGGAGTCAGACACAATATTCATTCTGTTTCCACTGCAGCATGACTTTATATTCTATACTGGACATTATTTATGTTAAGTGACAAGTCTTTTATCTAAGCAAAGTCAGACCTTACTGTCCTAAATAATTTTAAATCAAGCCATGATAATATTTTATTTGGGTAAAGTAAGTGTAATCTAGAGGAATTTACCCTTCATATAAGCCACTTCTGATACCAAATGACCGACTACAAGTCAAGTTATTATTTGTTGTTCCTAAAACCTGGATAGACGACAAGACTTTTGTCAGGTAGTGTATGTTTATTTTTTCCTGTCTGCGGTGATTGCTGAAGTAGAATAATCAGTCTCAAGATTCCTGTCCGATCAAATCACACATATACAAATGGCATCAGACAAGCAATTTACGAAATGCAGCCAGCATGTACCATGTGGAAGCATTAAAAGTGTCCAAATGCCAAATATTTATACTAATAAGAAGTAAAAGATGTCTACTGTATGATGAATGAAATCATGAATGACCTTAAACAATAACTACATGCACTACAGAATGTTACGTTTTCAAACACAAGCATAAGTTGCATGTATTCTATGAGTTTGGCATAAGCTTGGTTTGCGGCACCACATCCTGGTCACTCAGTTCAGGGTTCAAACTGCTAGTGTTACAAATTGGCACAGCTAGATTTTTGTGCCATAGGTTACAGATTTCACTTCGCATGTAAATGCATCAACTTTAAGCTACATTTTTAATTTGCAGGGTATAAGGGGGAATCATTTTCACAGTGGATACTCACTCATTACACTTATATATTGAAAAGGGCTACTTTTTACTCGTACATTGAGCAGTATTTACCACAGATAACTTTACTCTACTTGCACTACATTATTACTATATTTATTTAAGTATGATTTTTCAGTACTCTTTCCACCGTTGGTTCCCTTACCGCAATAGATATTACAATGGGGCCCTTTATGATCCACCAATAAGGAGAATCTTCATTTATGTCCCAGCATCTGTAGAAAAATAAGACAGCCTGAATGACACAGAGCTAATAAATTCTGTACCTTTTTTTTTTTTTGCTCTCAGACATCCATTAAAAGACTCTGAAGTGAGCGGATGTAAAGAGGCATACAATAACAAACAGTGCACTCGTACGCTTACTCCCCACAGATGATGGAAATGTGGAAAAGGTCATCCAAGTCATGCAGCTTCTCTAAACTGCACTCCAGAGCAGCTTTTATTTAAACCCAAAATGTGTTTTGTTTGCATATTTTTCTCAATAAAATAAGTAATGCTTGGATATGTTAAATCCAGTCCAATGGATGTTGTGTTGCTCCGAATTTACTAAGGTATCCGCATGGCTTTAGTGTGTTTCTATGTGGTTGTAATGGTGTTCTTAATGATTTAAGTTGCTTCTATTTTGTTCCGGATGTTTTTCTGTGATGCTATGCAAGTGCTAAGGTGTTTTCTGGCTAAAAAAGGGTGGTCTAAAAGGGTTGCTCTTGATCTCTTAATGAGTTATGGGTGTTTTTTGAGCATAGCATGCATCAAATTAATCAGAGTATTTTAGCCCATTCCCTTTAAGAGCGAGTTGTGGTCTCAACATGGCGCATTCACTATTTACATGGTGGATAAAAAGCTTCACAAGCAGCCATGCATAATGATAAAGCACATCAACAGACCATCTATAAGCCGGATTCCACCAAATCACCCTAAAGTGAATGGCTAATGTTGGTCAATGTTGCGGTCTATTTCAATTTTCATAATACTAATGTGTCAACAACATGCGTGAGCCAATTTGTAAGGTTAAAGCGCATAAACAAACTATCTACGAATAAGCTGGATTCCACCAAATCAATCTGAAGTGACGAAGGCATGGGAGGAGGTCATTTTTTTATTTTATTTATGCTCACAATAATAATCTTTTTTACATTTTACTGCTTTAATTTTCGATATTTAAAGATTTTTTTTTGTTGCTGCACATCCCTGCGTGAGTAATAAGCAATGTGTACACATGTATAAAGATGCATATCACTAACAAGCTCTTTAAATAACAAAAAAAAAGCAACATTGACTTTAGACAAGCTTTTAATTGGTCAATGGTGTAGTCTAGTTCAGTTGCCTCAAAATAGCAACGAGTCAACAATGAGTGTAAGGCAATGCGTAAGCTTAAAGCGCATAAACAAACCATCTACAGTACGAATGAACTGGATTCTACCAAATCCAACTGAAGTGAATGGGAGGAGGTAATTTTTTAAATTTTATTTATGCTCACAATAATAATCTTTTCCATTTCAGTTCTTCAGTTTTTGACATTTATAGATGATTTCTTGCTGCTGCACATCCCTGTGTGTCTAGTAAGCAATGTGTACGCATGTGTAGAGGTGCATTTCAATAACACACTTTATATATATATATATATACATATATATATATATATATATATATATATATATATATATATATATATATATATATATACACATATATATATATATATATATATATATATATATATATATATATATATATATATATATATATATATATATATATATATATATGCGACGGCCCGCGACCCACAAACTCACTACTGCCACCTGCTGTGGCACCCTGTGAGCTTCGAGCGGTGATAGTGCTCACTACAGAGTGGTGCGTGTCAGAATGGTTCCCGTGCCGCCGTGAGTAATTATGTAATGGACCCGGAATGGGTTCACTACCAGGTGTGGGATGCCCAACACCAGCAAAAAATAAATAAAAATAAAGATAAAGAGTTCTCAAAAATGATGGCCTTATCCCAGAAGTGTAAAAAAGATGGTTTATTTACAAGGATAACGTAAAACAGTCCAGTGCAGATAAATGTACAGTGACCTATTTCCCAAAAGGTATGTACAAAAAAAAACAAAGTAACAACTCAATAAAACAAAAAAACAAAATACGATATATACAACACAAAACAATATATCTACAATATATACGAAAGAAATCTATGTCACACAGACAATAGATTGATAAAGGGAATTGCTTACGGTTCTGCCACAACACGCTCGCTAGCCAGGTGAACTGACCCCGTTTCTGAGTCTGCCGTCTCCTTTTAAAGGCTAGACTCCGCCCCCTTTTTGGAGCATACCATAAACAGGTAAATTCAGGTAAACTTCTACATCACAACATTAAACATCTAAATGTGGCATCTCTAAATATACAAGCACACAGCTACTAATAATATCTGACATACATACATACATAAAACAACCAACAATCAGAGGTTTAAAGACATATAAATCGCTCCTCTACAACGCTGGCTGTACCCTACAAACACAAACAATTGGTACGGTTGGCGCTTCTGTGATTGGTGCTGCCATGGCGCGGCCGGTGACGTCATAAGCCGGCGCCATTCGCTCGCTCGGTTTGGCCGGCACAACACTGAAGACCAACTTTCCCGGACAAATGACGAAACAAAAACACAAAGACACGAACATAAAGGTGTGTGTAAATGTATGCTTAATGTTAACCTGCGGGAAAATGGAGATATGGAATGGATGACTGGATGCGTGCGAGATGACAGGGCCCTTTGTCACTAGCAGCATACTGAGAGGAAAAGGAGAGGTGAGTAGACATATGTATGTGCGTATGTATGTGCGTGTCTGTGAGCGTCTGGGTGTGTGTGAACCAGTGCGGTCGCCAGAGATAAAGGGAAGAAGCCCGGCTACTTCACAATATACATATATCTATATATATATATATACATATACCATCTACGAAGGATCTGGATTCTACCAAATCCCCCTGAAGTAAAGAAGGCATGAGGGGGGTCATTTTTTACATTTTATTTATGCTCATAATAATAATTTTACATTTCAATCCTTTAGTTTTTTATATTTATAGATGTTTTCTTGCTGCTGCGTATCCCTGTGTGTGTAATAAGCAATGTGTACACATGTATAGAGGTGCATTTCAATAACACACTCTTATAATAACAAAAAAAAAAGCATCAAATTAATCAGAGTATTATCGCCCATTCCCTTTAAGAGCGAGTTGTGGTCACAACATGGCGCATTCACTATTTACATGGTGGATAAAATGCTTCTCAAGCAGCCATGCATAATGATAAAGCACATCAACAGACCATCTATAAGCCGGATTCCACCAAATCACCCTGAAGTGAATGGCTAATGTTGGTCAATGTTGCGGTCTATTTCAATTTTCATAATACTAATGTGTCAACAACATGTGTGAGCCAATTTGTAAGGTTAAAGCGCATAAACAAACTATCTACGAATAAGCTGGATTCCACCAAATCAATCTGAAGTGACGAAGGCATGGGAGGAGGTCATTTTTTTATTTTATTTATGCTCACAATAATAATCTTTTTTACATTTTAGTGCTTTAATTTTCGATATTTAAAGATTTTTTTTTGTTGCTGCACATCCCTGCGTGAGTAATAAGCAATGTGTACACATGTATAAAGATGCATATCACTAACAAGCTCTTTAAATAACAAAAAAAAAGCAACATTGACTTTAGACAAGCTTTTAATTGGTCAATGGTGTGGTCTATTTCAGTTGCCTCAAAATAGCAACGAGTCAACAATGAGTGTAAGGCAATGCGTAAGCTTAAAGCGCATAAACAAACCATCTACAGTACGAATGAACTGGATTCTACCAAATCCCACTGAAGTGAATGGGAGGAGGTAATTTTTTAAATTTTATTTATGCTCACAATAATAATCTTTTCCATTTCAGTTCTTCAGTTTTTGACATTTATAGATGATTTCTTGCTGCTGCACATCCCTGTGTGTCTAGTAAGCAATGTGTACGCATGTGTAGAGGTGCATTTCAATAACACACTTTAAAAAAAAAAAAAAAAAAAAAAAAATATATATATATATATATATATATATATATATATATATATATATATATATATATATATATATATATATATATATATATAAAACATGTGATATTGACCTTGGACCAGCTTTTAGTTGGTCAATGGCATGGTCTATTTCAGTTGACTCAAAATAACAATGCATCAACAGTGCACATAAGACAATGTGTAAGGTTAAAGCGCATAAACAGACCATCTACGAAGGATCTGGATTCTACCAAATCCCCCTGAAGTGAAGAAGGCATGAGGGGGGTCATTTTTTACATTTTATTTATGCTCATAATAATAATTTTACATTTCAATCCTTTAGTTTTTTATATTTATAGATGTTTTCTTGCTGCTGCGTATCCCTGTTTGTGTAATAAGCAATGTGTACACATGTATAGAGGTGCATTTCAATAACACACTCTTATTATAACAAAAGAAAAAAGCAATGTTGACTTTAGACCAGCTTTTAGTTGGTCAATGGAGTGGTGTAGTCCTAAAAAAGGTTGGTGTACTATTACCCACCCAATCCAAATTTTAAAAGTTTTGCAAAAGTAGGTTTAAAACAAATACTTTGGAAGTCAATGGTTACAGGTTTCCAGCTTACTTCAAAATATCTTCTTTTGTGTTCAAGAGAATTAAAAAAAGACAAACCGGTTTGGAACAAGTAAAGGTTGAGTAAATGATGACAATTTTCACTTTTTGATTGAACAATCCATTTAAAAAAGAAAAATATTTAAACAAATTTATTCATTTTAACCCCAATTCAATTATTTATGCTTAGCTAATAGTGACCCCAGCAGACCCGGAAAATGGTAGTATATTGTATATAGAGTATATTGAGCTGTATTTAAATGTATATGAGCCTATTTACATATGTACAGATTTTTTTTAATCTAGAAAACAAAAGCAAAGCACACTTCTTCATTTTTCTCATGTATTAAATAAAACTGCTGCTTTTTAAATTCATAATGGCATAAACATAAACATATTCAAAACTTACAGGCTAATTTACATATTTCACTATCGTAATATAAGTCATAATAGGAAATAATTTTTAATATGATACAACACATGATGTTTGACTCTGATGTCACTCAGATATGCAGTTAAAATGAACATTCATTAAGTGGTTGTCACTGTGTTTAATCCTGTGCATGAATGTATGATTAATGCACATGCACTGGGTTTTATTTGCATTGTTAATTATGAAATAAACAGCGACATGTCTGTTAAGAGTTACATTTTCACTGGAGGGAACAGCTGTGCTGATGAGGGGAGCGCCGAGGAAACAAGTGTTTCTATAGCAAAGAACTGCAAATATGCAGATATTCTAATAATCTATTGATAAACACACCATGTGCTCACGGTCTGCACAGCTGTGGTTAGCTGACTAATTGAAAAACAAGTTCAGGAGCGGGATTCTGCCACCCGTTTTCATATCAAATTTAAAGAAGACTGAGGTGATCATTTAGTAGTGTACAGTTCATAAGGTATTCGCGAAAATTTTAGGGGGCTGAACGGAAATATAGGAGGGCTTAAGCGACGCCCATGCTGTTTCAGAATTTTACTTGAACGTTTCAGCGAGACATCATTCAGCTGATTTTGTTGTGATCTTCAAAAAACGCAAATACTAGGGATGTAACGATATCAGAATTTCACGGTACGATAATACCTCGGTATGAAAGGTACGGTAAGGTATTTATTGAATAATTTACAGGAAAAACAAAACTAATGAAAAGACTCGAAAAAAGTGCCAAAAGTGTTTATTTACCTTAGCACTGAACATATCGATGACATACAAATTAGCCATCTATCTGTAAGTTTCGAAACAGGAACTTCAATTTTTCAATTTTGATAACAAAAAACTATAAAACCACATAAAAAAATAAAGTTTCAATTTAGTATTGTTGAAAACTCATCACATTCAACATTTAATCACTGACTTACCCACTTATATAGAGATGGGTTTTTTCAGGAAAATTATCATATAACTATAATCTGGTAAAAGACCCTCTCATTTGGGACTGAGGTTTCTGGGACATAGAGATATGATTTAGCCAAGGTTGACAGCAGTGGGTAACGTTGTGCATTGTCTTTCCACCACTTGAGAGGACAAGCCATGAGTGAGATAGAGGTCTCTTTGCGGTACAACAAATACGGGTAGCCGGCAGCTAGCTCTCTGCAACTCTCACATGGTCGCCCACTGAAGCTAAGCAGGGCTGCGCCCGGTCAGTACCTGGATGGGAGACCACTTGGGAAAGCTAGGTTGCTGCCGGAAGTGGTGTTAGTGAGGCCAGCAGGGGGCGCCCAACCTGCGGTCTGTGTGGGTCCTAATGCCCCAGTATAGTGACGGGGACTCTATACTGCTCAGTGAGCGCCGTCTTTCGGATGAGACGTTAAACCGAGGTCCCAACTCTCTGTGGTCGTTAAAAATCCCAGGATGTCCTTCGAAAAAGAGTAGGGGTTTAACCCCGGCATCCTGGCCAAATTTGCCCACTGGCCTCTGTCCATCATGGCCTCCTAACCCTCCCCATATCATGATTGGCATATCATCACTCTGTCTCCTCTCCACCAATCAGCTGGTGTGTGGTGTGCGGTCTGGCGCAAAATGGCTGCCGTCGCGTCATCCAGGTGGATGCTGCACACTGGTGGTGGATGAGGAGATTTCCCCCCCCATTGTGTAAAGCGCTTTGAGTGCCCAGAAAAGCGCTATATAAATGAAACGATTTATTATTATTATTATTACAAGTCAATGTCTGCATCAATCTAACAAGTGTGCTGTGTTCTGCAGTCCCTAAGACTGTTTTTAGTCGTATTCCCCAACTTATATTTCACCACAGTCTGGCAGTCCCTGCATATTGTTTTTGTCTTTGTCTGTCACCTTTTCTCCTTTTTCGTATCTTTTTAGAAAGAAACCGAAATGCTTCCACACATCCGATTTAAAACCCGCTTTAGGTTCGATTATTTCCAGCTCTTTTTCTTCGCCGCTACTAGCAACACACTCCATTTCCGCATTACTGCATCTGTAGTGACAACAGACCGCAGAACAGAAGGATGATGGCCATGCCTAGGCTGATGGGAATTGTAGTTCCCGCTACCCCCCGTTCACTTCATTCGCCTAAGCAAACTTTTCTCAGAAATATAGATTTATTGAGTCATGCGACTACAGTAATATTGAAAAAAATTACTATTGCGGTATGACGGTATTTACAATATTGTTACATCCCTAGCAAATACTCAAACTCAATACACAAACATTAGGGAAGTCTAATCCCCAAAACAAGTGAGTATACCAAGGGTATGATCCTTAGAGGTCGTAATACCCAAACAGCTCGTGGAAAAAAGTAGGAGTACTGAGAATACATGCATACAGGAAGGACTACAACACTGGTGTGGTATATTTTTCAACAATGTGCCTTAATAAACCTCCATTTCAGACCATTATGCCCAGAAATGAGAGCAAATACATTTGCTATACAAACAAGGTGGCACAAGACATGAAAATGATACTGAAACTACAGGCTGAGACTAGCAAAAAATATTTCCCTATAATCTCCCTATATTGTTTACCATGCAACTCTAAATATTTGCTCTGAAATAGCATGTCAGTTCGGTTTAGTAATGAGTGTAATTCCTGCACGCCGCTGGACAAGCACTAGTCTCTTTAAACACACGAGAGGGTTCATTTGCTGTCATCTTTAAGGTGCGCATGCTCTTGTTTCAGGAGGCGGGGCTCTGGACGGCAGGGGAGGGACTGTGCTTCAGAGATTTATGCTAAGCTGTTAGCATTGTTAAAGATCACCTACTGCACCTTTAACTATGAATGAGGACCACTTAAGAAGGTATAAAAAAAGAAACATGTGTAATTACTCAGTGTCTTCAAAATACAGTCTGGAGAAGATCCAAAGGACAATGCAGACCAGTGGAACACCTGTCAGAATAGACAAGAGACAGACAAAAAGATTATTGTTAAAAGAGAACCTTACAGAGAGTGAGCAGGGGAAAAAAAATAATAGAAGCATATAATAAACCCTAGACGCGATTATTTTCAGTGATTATAATTATAATGGTGCTGAATCTGAACATTCTGATCAAGGTTTTATTAATGATAACGAGACAGACACATATAAAATATGATTCAGAGCTGTGTGTATAATATTAATTGACTCTCATTTGTCACAAAAGCTTGTCATGATTCCAAAATTAATAATTAAGCATTTATGAAAAATGGAAATTAGGCAGCAGTCATGAAGTTCATGAAGTATTAAACATCTCTGCACAACAAACAACTGCACATGCTTTTCATTTGGCTAAAATAGAATCAGCAGATATATAAATCAACGCAGACTCATTCTGAAAATGCACCCCTGTATACATTCCTGGAGAACGCGAATTATGTAGCCGGAGCTACGTATGGCTGAATTTTGTCTTTACAACGAAAGACAGCGTTCCTTTTTGCGTTCACCAGCTGACCGCTTACCTCCATGTGGACAGCTTTTCCATTATTACCATTTTGTCCGGTAGCTTGACATGTATGACTTGCTCAACGATGGGGTTCGAGTCTGGTGAAGAAAGCAGGTAAAGCAAAAACAAAAGCCAAAAAATAAAATAAACAAGTAAATAACAGGGTGAGAATGTGGTGAAATCTGAAATTGTGAAAATCAGGTGAGGACTTTTCTTTTTCTGGATTCCTTTTAAGAACACTGCAGTTAAGATTAGGGAAGTGGGTGGGCGGGTCAATTATGCTTTTTTTAAAATACTAGTGGTTGGATTTAGGGAAGGGGGTAGGTGGGGTCAATCGATCGATCGGTTGGTCGGTCAGTCAGTCAGTTGACAGTGGCCTCTGGTGGATTTACGCAAGAACAGCAGGTGCAATTTTTTTTTTTTTTCAATAAAAAAAAGTGGTAAAAATTAGATGGGGACTATTCTTTTTCTGGATTGCTTTTGAAAATTGTTGGTTGGGTTTAGGGAAGTGGGTGGGCGCTGGTCAATTGGAACTTTTGAAAACACTATCGGTTGGATTTATTGAAAGCGGAGGATGGGTCAGTCGATCGGTCAGTCGACAGTGGCCTGTGGTGGATTTACGCAAGAACCACAGGCACGAATGGCACTCGCGAGAGAAATTTGAGATCTAAAAAAGCATACACAGCAGCCTCTGGTGGATTCGCGGAAACAAAAATGTACCTCCTATGACGTATGTGGCGCTCTCAAGAAATGTATATAGGGGTAATCAGAATGAGCCTGGGTTGATAAATATATTCATGAAACAGTCTGCAGCGCATTTAACTTTTCTAAGATGACACATAAGCACATATGCAAATACATTTAACAAATTAATTCATTTTATTATTTTTAAATGAATTTTAATTACCTTATTAATGGATTTTTCTTCTCAAACTTCTCGAAGGTAACCTTTATAATTACCATAATAACATTCAAATAGTTACATTTAAAGGGTTTGAATCTCATTCATTCATTTTCTTTTTGGCTTAGACCCTTTATTAATCTGGGGTTGCTACAGCGAAACGAACCGCCAACTCATCCAGTATATGTTTTATACAGCGGATGCTCTTCCAGCTGCAACCCATCACAGGGAAATACCCAAACATCACTCATACACTACAGAGGAAAATTTAGCTCACCCAGTTTACCTATAGAGCATGTGTTTGGACTGTGGGGGAAACCGGAGCACCCAAAAGGAACCCACCACAACATGGGGAGAACATGCAAACTCCACACAGAAATGCCAACTGACCCAGCCGAGGCTCGAACCAGCGACCTTCTTGATGTCAGGCGACAGCGCTACCCACTGTGCCACCGCATTTGAATGTTATTAAGGTAATTATACAAATTATTCAGGTTATTATTTTACAATATATTATAATATAATTTCGACACGGTGGCGCAGTAGGTAGTGCTGTCGCCTCACAGCAAGAAGGTCGCTGGTTCGAGTCTCGGCTGGGTCAGTTGGCGGTTCTGTGGGGTTGGCATGTTCTTCCCGACTTGTCGTGGGTTACCTTCGAGAGCTCCAGTTTCCACCACAGTCCAAACACATGCAGTACTGAAGGTATTGATTTAGGTATTGATAATAAAAAGTATCATAAACTAAAATATACATCAGATACAATAATAAATCAAAATAAAGAAGACTGATCTGACTCTTCTCAGCTCTACCAACGTAACAGAGACCAGAAGAGAGAAAAACAGACAGAATATAAATGGAAGCTGAGCAACAGGAGGATTACGCTGTACTTCACTGATTGAAGTCACTGAGAATATAATAGCTGAAAAATAATAGTCTACTGGGCCATAAAGGATGATAGAAATAAGCACACTAATGTACAGTTAGTTAGTGTGTCATTACGGCAGAAATAAAACCACAGACATGGAGATCACAACCCTGACATCAAGCAGATACATTATCATGCAGTACACACGTTTATTCAGAAGTTTAGGCTTGGTAAAGTTTTCTAATGTTTCTGAAAGAAGTTTCTTCTGCTCATTAAGCCTGCATTTAAAAAAATAATAATAATAATGATTTTTTTTAAAGCTAATTAATCCTCATTGCCTGCAGGCAACAGTAGCAACATTGAGAAAAACTAAGAAACAAACATATTAAAAACAATTAATTGGCAACCTTTTGATTTTGTTGTAGGCAAGATTCCCTTTTGTTTAATTATTTATGTTAAAATATCATTCAATCCTGTGGTGCTGAGTTTTTATTTATTTATTTATTTATTCAGTTCTTTTATTTGTTGGGGGGGGGGGGGGGGGTGGTGGGGGGTAGAAAGGTCAAAAGAACTGCCTTTATTAAACATAAAAATCCTTGTTGTTGATCCCAAAATAATAATTTGACTTCTAGTTGATCATTTGGAAAGGTGGCAGAAGGTAGATGGTAGGATCATCTGTTGAACTGCATCCTAATCATCACACATACTGCGGAAGAACTACTGGAACCCGCATGGACCCAGATTCTCATAGAAATCAGTCAAGTTTGGTGAAGGAAAAATCATGGTTTGGGGTTACATTCAGCACAAGGGCGTGCGAGAGATCTGCAGAGTGGATGACAACATCAACAGCCTGAGGTATCACAACATTTGTGCTGCCCATTACATTACAAACCACAGGAGAGGGCAAATTCTTCAGCAGGACAGCGCTCCTTCTCATACTTCTCATACCTTCTCATCAAATTTCCTAAAAGCAAAGAAGGTCAAGGTGCTCCAGGATTGGCCAGCCCAGTCACCAGAGATGAACATTATTGAGGATGTCTGGGGCAAGATGGAGGCATTGAAGATGAATCCAAAGAATCTTGATGAACTCCGGGAGTCTTGCAAGAACGCTTTCTTTGCCATTCCAGATGACTTTATTAATCAGTGATTTGAGTCATTGCAGAGATGTATGGATGCAGTCCTCCAAGCTCATGATGGAGTCAGACACAATATTTATTCTGTTTCCACTGCAGCATGACTTTATATTCTATACTGGACATTATTTCTGTTAAGTTACAAGACTTTTGTCAAAGCAAAGTCAGACCTTACTGTCCTAATGAAATAATTCAAAAGGAAGGCTTGATCATATTTTATTGTGGTAAAATAAGCGTAATCTAGAGGCCTTTGCCTTTCATAAAAGCCACTTCTGATACCAAATGATCAACAAGAAGTCAAGTTATTATTTGTTGTTCCTAAAACTTAGATAGTGGGAAAACATTAATAAAGAAGGTATAAGAAACTGAAACAAATAAATATTATTCAGTCACTGGAGTAAAAATATAAGGTCAAACTTTACTTTGATGGTTCGTTTGTTAAATTTTAGCTATATTGCATCTACATGCCAACTAATTCTTAATAGATTATAAGTAGAATGTCTATGTGAGGGAACGCAAAAACCTTAGTAATATTTTTTTCTATCTCTGTTTTTTTTTCCCCACCCAGTTTTTTTTTCTTTCACCAATTGTTTTTCCCCAACATCACATCCCTTCCAGGTCTTCGTAATCGAGAAACTCAAATACATCCTAGGAGCTAAGTTTTTTTGTTTTCACGAATCCACCAGAGGCTGCTGTGTATGCTTTTTCAGATCTCAAATTTCACGAGTGCCATTTGTGCCTGCTGTTCTCGCGTAAATTCACCACAGGCCACTGTCGACTGACCGATCGACTGACCCATCCTCCGCTTTCCATTAATCCAACCGATAGTGTTTTCAAAAGATCCAATTGACCAGCGCCCACCCACTTCCCTAAACCCAACCAACAATTTTCAAAAGCAATCCAGAAAAAGAATAGTCCTCATCTAATTTTTATCACGTTTACAAATTTTACCACATTCTCACCCTGGTATTTACTTGTTTATTTGATATTTTGGCTTCTGTTTGGTCTTACCTGCTTTCTGGAACCGTTCTTCAT
Organism: Danio rerio; assembly: GCF_052040795.2. Lineage (NCBI taxonomy): Eukaryota > Metazoa > Chordata > Actinopteri > Cypriniformes > Danionidae > Danio > Danio rerio. Next base: position 43,427,072 of record NC_141043.1, on the reverse strand, counting down.
CCCATCATTGTGGTAAACTCTGCTTTGTGTCTCAAGTTTGCCAACGTACATGGCGAGCTAAGAGGACAAACTGGTAACAGCAGGAAAGCCGTCCATATGGAGGTAAACAGTCAGCTGGTGAGTGTGAAAAGGAATGGCGTCACACAGCCCTGTAGTGTTCATTTTAAAGATGAAATGCAGCCTTAAGTGGTTCTGGCGGCATAATTCGCGATCTCCAGAAATGTATACAGGGCTACGTTTTCAGAATGAACCTGTGTTGAAAAATACTATGGAAATCGATAGCTGTGAGTTTCCAAAATGATTTAAAATACTTTCTTTTGTGTTTAACAGAAGAAACTCAAACAGGTTTAAATTGAGTGAGACATGAGAACTAAGATTCTCACCCCAGCCCAACAGAGCAAAAGCCCACAGACAGCGGCGTCTGCGCAGAAACACGGACACCAGCAGAGAGTTCAGATACACAGCTTCAACCAGCAACCAGAAGAAATTAGACATGACGCAATAGTGACAAAACACCACCGCTGTTTTACAGGCCACCTGTGGAGAGACATACACACACACACACACACACACACACACACACACACACACACACACACACACACACACAGAGAATGATCAACAGGGCACGATGGAAGAAAAACACAGCAGAGGAAGGAAAAAGCAGATGGAGGAAGTAGAAACTCAGCAGGAAGCAAAGGAAGGTGAACTTTTCAAGATGACAAAAAAGTGCATCCAGATTTTTGGGAGTTTATATACAATACATTTTAAAAGTCAGTACAAAGGAAACAAAATATGTAAAGACTTTGGTTTTATTTAATAGGAAACACATAAAGGGGAAAAAAAAGTATATAGTAAATGTATTTATAATGTTACAAAAAATATAAAATAATAAGCAATCCAAGTTCATTATAGACACACACCCTTGGGGTAACCTCATTATGGATACATTTCTGGAGATTGCCAAATACATCCCAGGAGGTAAATTTTTTTGCAGTTTTCGTTTTCGCAAATCCACCAGAGGCTGCTGTGTAATCTTTTTTAGATCTCAAATGCCTCTCCCGAGTGCCATTCGTGCCTGCTGTTCCCAAGTAAATCCACCAGAGGCCGCTGTTGGCTAACTGACTGACCAACCGACTGATACTCCCAACAACCCCCCTCCCTAAACCCAACTGACAGTGTTTAAAAAAAAAAACAATTGACGCAATCACCTCCTCCCCTAAACCCAACCGGCGGTGTTTTCAAAATAACCAATTGACCCAATCATCCCTTTCATAAACCCAACCGACAGTGTTTCCAAAAGAATCAATAAACCCAATATCCCCTCCCCTAAACCCACCCGACAGTGTTTTCAAAAGAATCAATTGACCCAATCACCCCTTACCTAAACCCAACCGACAGTGTTTCCAAAAGAATCAATTGACCCAATCTCCGCTCCCCTAAATCCAACCGACAGTATTTTTAAAAGAACCAACCAAACAGATTACTGCCTTCCCTAAACACAACCAACTGTGTTTTCAAAAGAACCCATTGACCCAACCCACCCCCTTCCCTAAACCCAATTAACAGTGTTATCAAAAGAACCAGTTGACTCAATCTCCCCTTCCCTGAACCTGACTGAAAGTTTAAAAGAACCAATTGACCCAATACCCTCTTCCCTAAACCCAACCCGACAGTGTTTTCAAAAGAACCAACTGACCCTATTATCCCCTTTCCTAAACCCAATCGACAGTGTTATCAAAACAACCATTTGACCCAATCTCCCCTCCCCTGAACCTAACTGAAAGTGTTTTTAAAAGAACCAATTGACCCAATCACCCCTTCCCTAAACCTGACCAACAGTGTTTTTAAAAGAACCAATTGACCCAATCACCCCTTCCCTAAAGCCAACCAACAGTGTTTTTAAAAGAACCAATGGACCCAATCATCCCCTTCCCTAAACCCAACAACAGTGTTTTCAAAACAACCAATTGACCCAATTTCCCCTCCCCTGAACCTAACTGAAAGTATTTTTAAAACGACCAATTGACCCAATACCCCCTTCCCTAAACCCAACCCGACAGTGTTTTCAAAAGAATCAACTGACCCTATTATCCCCCTTCCCTAAACCCAATCGACAGTGTTATCAAAACAACCAGTTGACCCAATCTCCCCTCCCCTGAACCTAACTGAAAGTGTTTTTAAAACAACCAATTGAGCCAATCACCCCTTCCCTAAACCTGACCAACAGTGTTTTTAAAAGAACCAATTGACCCAATCACCCCTTCCCTAAAGCCAACCAACAGTGTTTTTAAAAGAACCAATGGACCCAATCATCCCCTTCCCTAAACCAAACAACAGTGTTTTTAAAAGAACCAATGGACCCAATCATCCCCTTCCCTAAACCCAACGACAGTGTTTTCAAAACAACCAATTGACCCAATTTCCCCTCCCCTGAACCTAACTGAAAGTATTTTTAAAACGACCAATTGACCCAATACCCCCTTCCCTAAACCCAACCCGACAGTGATTTCAAAAGAACCAACTGACACGATTACTACCTTCTCTAAACACAAACAACAGTGTTTCTAAAAGAACCAACTGACCCAACCCATCCCCTTCCCTAAACCCAACCGACAGTGTTTTCAAAACAACCAATTGACACAATCTTCCCTCCCCTAAGCCTAAGTGATAGTGTTAAAAGAACCAATTGACCAAATCACCCCTTCCCTAAACCCAACTAACAATGTTTTCAAAATAACCAATTGACCCAATCTCCCCTCCACTAAAACTAACTGATAGTGTTTTTAAAAGAACCAATTGACCCATCACCCGGAAGGGGTGACCCAATCTCCCCTCCCCTAAACCCAACCGACAGTGTTTTTAAAAGTAACCCAGAAAAAGGAAAGCCCTTACCTGATTTTTACCACGTTTTCAAATTTTACCACGCTCTTATCCTGTTATTTACTTGTTTGGCACGCTACTGTGTGTGCAGAGACTTTCCAAGGGGCATGCAGGGAAAGAAATGTGTGTGTGTGTGTGTGTGTGCTTATTTGTGTTTGTGAGGTGCGTACTGTGACAGGAATCAGCAGATGATGGACTCACAGTAGACAGAGAGCAGTGATCTGTGTCGTCGCTGGAGAACAGCGTCACATCTTTGATGAACACGGCCACAGATTTCAGGATGAAGGTGAAAAACAGCTGCATGTGGATATAGTTTCGAGTGCAGTGCAGTCGCCTGTCAAATACAATCAGCATTGTTAAAAAAATAAGTATTTAAATCAAATCAATCATTTTAATCAGGTAGTCTGAAGCTAAACGTTACTCCTACAAGAACCTTAAAGTCACTTTTTTAGATGTTAGTCTGAAGGATATCTATAATCTAGTGTGTTTCAAAACTGTGACAAAATTTGTAGCTAGAAGACATTAACATTGAGAGCTTGCAGTCTGTCACTTCCACCTAAATGGATCAACAATTTGTTTGACATCACCTCATATTTCAGTTTCTCATCAAATCTTCTGACCAATCAGATGCTCTCTAGTGTCTGACATGCCCCACCCCCTTCTCATTTCACAGATGCTTCTCATTTGATTTCATTTGATGCACTTGAACACAACAGCGCTCACTGGCAAAGCTGTGATAAAAACAATACGCTATTAGCGTTTTTTAAAAAAGGTTGTGGCTACTCTATATCCAGCTCTCTCTTCATGTTTCAGTAGAGATTATGTCAAACATCGAATACAAAATGTAGATTTTAAAGCACTTCACTGGACCTTTACCACTTGTGTATTTTTCAAATGGACAACCCTTTCGTTATGTTCATCACAGGCTTATTGTGGAAACATACCACTGTATACATTTCTGAAGAGCGTGAATTATGTAGCCAGAGCTAAGTATGGCTTGATTTTGTCTTAAAAATGAATGCTATGAGGCGGTATGATGGTGCCGATTGCTTCTGTTTCTTCTGCCACTGCCAGCTGACAGCTTAGCCTCTTGTAGAAGGCTTTTCTACAGTTAAGTGTATCCAGTGGCTAGCGTCAGCAGACTTGAAAAGAGTTGACCATGACGTTGGAGTTTAAGGGCCTACTCACACTATGCCATCCGTACCGTGCCCAGGCCCGTTTCCCGGATCGTTTGAGAAGTGTAAGTGCGCTGAATCGCGCTCAAGCACGGTTCACTTGGCCGGCCCTGGCCCGGTTGGAAGAGGTGTGCCTGAGCGCGGTACACTTGGGCTTTGGTGCGGTACGCTTGTGTGTGAGCGCAAAACGCGTCAAAGCCCGAAACCGAAAGCGAGACGTGACTTTTAAGGGACTGTTTGATATGGATTAATAATCATTCTTACTGTTCAGTGAACGCTAACTGCCGTAGTTTATTAAAGACGCAAACTCCTCACAGCACGCCAGCTGCGCACCTTCAGCAGACCTCCTCACTCCTGCAGCTTGAGAGCTTAATGATTGTTTATGAGCGCCAAAAGTGGCTGATCTGTTCGGCGAAATATCTGACTGTGTGTCCCCGCATCCCTAAGGACTGTTTGGCGAAATATTTGACGGCATATCAAACGACTGAAACGATATAACTAGAGAAATCTCCACTGTGCTGCTGAGTGAGAGCGTATGGCAAGCCGTTTTAGCATTTAAACCTTGTTCTGACTATATAAATATATTTAGAGATATCTCTAATTATATTTTGACTAGTCATAATTATAATTCGACTAGTCAGAATGACAATTAGAGATATCTGCAATTACAATTGTACTAGTACGAAATCAGATTGGAGATATCTGCAAATATATTATGACTAGTCCTATTCCTCCATTGACTTCCATTGAAAAAATATCTGCAGATATCTCTAACTGAGTTTTGACTCGTCAAAAATCCAATTCAAGATATCTACAACTGTAATTCAACTATTAGTAAATTAATTAGAGATATCTTCAAATATATTTGTAAATATCTCTAAGTATGATGAATTAAAGACATCTCCAAATGTATTATGACCAATGACTGTAAAAAATATAGACGACGCGACAGCCCTTTTTCCCATTGAACGCCTTGAGGGCAAAACGCCTGCTTGACGGGCACAAACTGTCGCAAAAGACTGCTGAAATTGGAGCCAGACATGCGCAGAAGGATTGTCTGATGGAGCCAGAGGAGGAGCCGTGAAAATGAGCGGAGTCGAGCTTCCAATCAAACGCTTTATGTAAAATCAACTACGCCCCCCGAACTTCTCAGCATGCGTTTGCTGTCATATCAACACAAATGGATGTAATAACGTTAACAAATATGAGGGTTTTATATATTCAATCGCGCCAGCTCCAGGCCGCAGCGCATAACTTACTCGCGGCGTCGCAGGCTGATTCCGGCTCGCATGCGGCAGCGCCTGCTCGCTCGGCCGCCGCATCTGGCTCGATTGACTCGGACTGGAATCGGGCAGTGAGTCCAGGCATCCGGAGTAGGTCCAGCAGAGGTAACATTAGTCAGTCTGAGCTCTAAGAGATAAGTCTCCGGCAGGCGAGAATCTAGCCGGAACTGTGTTTTGCTATCTGGGTGGCTAGGCGTGTATCAGCAAACTAATAAAGCCCGAAAAAAGCCCTGAACTTAGCGAATAAACAGTGTTCCACCAGGATCATGTATGTCAGAAACTATAGTTTACTGCTGAACTCATTTTGTCATGGTAAAATAACACAGAAATCGAATAATAACATTTCAGTCTACTTCAGTCTCCTGCCGAAGCTTAGACGCCGCGCTTTGAGAAACTGTCAATCACAGCTGTAAATCACGATGACACGCCCAGCATTAAATTACTGCTAAAAACAAACTGTTTACAAAAATGAAGATCTGCACCTATTTCAGCACAATAACCAGTGCCTTAATCGACCAGAACCATCTTTCGGGACATTTTATTGCAAGTGTAATATTTTTTTTTATTTGGGCTCAAGTCTCCTTCATTAACACGGAGGAGGCGGGCTTTATGACTTGTACTGCAGCCAGCCCCCAGGGGGCGATCTAACGGCCGAAACCTTCACTCAAACGTAGGCTTGCGGCACACTTGATTATGACTAGTAAAAACTCAGAGATATCTCTAATTACAATTGTGACTAGTCAAAACTCAGTTAGAGATATCTGCAAATATTTTTCAATGGAAGTCAATGGAGGAATATGACTAGTAATATAAAATATAATATATTTGCAGATATCTCCAATCTGATTTTGTTTTAGTACAATTGTAATTGCAGATATCTCTAATTGTTATTCTGACTAGTCGAATTATAATTATGACAAGTCAAAATATAATTAGAGATATCTCTAAATCTATTTATGGAGTCAGAACAAAGATTTAAATGCTAAAAAGGCTTGCCATAGAGAGCGCTTCTGAACAGCGCAGCAGCGATGACGTAAGCGTGCCGAGGCCCGATATGGTGTGAGCGCGGGCCGTCGGGGGAGACGGGAGGGGGGACAAGCGTGCTTTGGCCCGGTTTGAGGCAACTGTACCTAGTGTGAGTACGGCCTAAGTCTAGTGAAGAACGGTTCCAGAAAGCCAATAAAACAAAAACAAATAACAGGGTAAGAATGTAGTAAAATATGAAAACATGGTAAAAATCAGGCGAGGGCTTTACTTCTTCTGTTTGTTGGGTTTAGGAAAGATGGTGGGCGGGTCAATCAATGCATTTAAAAACACTAATGGTTGGGTTTAGGGAAGGGGGAGGGTGGGGGAATCAGTCACGAGTCAGTCAGTCATTTGACAGTGGCCTCTGGTGGATTAATGTGAAAAAAGCAGGCGCAAATGGCACTTGCGAGAGATATTTGAGATCTGAAAAAGTGTACACAGCAGCCTCCGGTGGATTTGCGAAACAAACACTACAAAAAACATAGCTCCTTGGACGTATTTGGCACTCTCCAGAAATATATACAGGGGTACGTATCCATAATGATCCTGGGTTGGTTATGTTGGTGGCTGTTTTTTTCCTATTGACTTCTATTATCATAAAATTTTTGGATTTTATGACACCATATAATCTTGCATTCTTGATTGTTGTTGCTTTTCCCTGTTGGGAAGAGGTAAAACTTGTAATCTTAATGCTAAATTTGAGTGTATGGTTAAAATTTTTGAAAAACTTCAAACTTAATTTTCCCAAAATATGTTTTAAAATAAGAGTTGTTCCCTAAAAAATCTTTCTATTTGCAGAAACACAGAGAAAACTATGGCCAAATTAGGACTCAAACACCCCCCATACCCCCCCCACCCCCCCCCCCCCCCATGCAATGCTTTGCAGATGGTGAATCTGTCTTTTTTCACTCTACTAATAAGGCATCATTGTTAAAGCGCAGTACCTGAAGAGCAGCAGTATTAGCACAGCAACAGAGAGCGAGAGCAGAGATGCTCCATAGCCCACAGTGTAGATCAGCTTCACAGTGGCAAAATACGACTCCTAAGGGAAAGATGAGTGCAAATCAATCACTTCCAAAGGTTTAAAGGGGACCTATTATGCAAAAATCACTTTTATATGGGGTTTCAACACAGCTGTTTGGCAACAGTCTTAATATATCAATGGTAAAATGTTTTAATTTTATTTTTAATAATCACACTTGATAAAAACAGTCTGCAGAAACACGTTAATTGACATTCTCACTTCATACGTGTCATCAGAGGGGAAAGCCCCGCCCATTAGTTACCTCCTTTATTAGTATAGGACGTTAATCTTATTTTTTAATCTGTCACTATGCTGACAAACTGGCATTTGTAGCTCCGCATTCTTTTGAAAAGAGCACAATCTCGTTTGAAATAAAAGCGTCAGTCACCAACATGGCAGAATTAGGCCTCAATCAAAGCCTAAATGGGTCAGTTTCAAAAAGTTATAAAACATTATTTGTGCAATATTTTGAGCTGAAACTTCACATACACACTCTAGGGACATCAGAGATTTATTTTACATTGTGTAAAAAAGAGGCATATGTCTATTTCAATGCATGATACATTCCTCTTGATAAACTGGTAAGTCAGCCAGATAATAAGTAACATAATTTTTTTAATTCCTCTAAAAACAATAGAGGAATTTCCAACCCAAGCTCATTCTGGAAACGTAGCCCTGCGAACGTACTGGAGATCGAGATTTACGTGGCCGGAGGTTCGTATGGCCGTGTTTTTTTTTTTTTTTATTGAGCGAATGCTGCGGCTCACGCCGCTCCGCTCCTCCTCTTCGCGCTCGCCGGCTGACGGCTCGCCTCCGTGTGGAGGGCTTTACCGCCTCAAACAATTTGTCCGATTAGCTCGAGCGCTACGTCGGCGGAGCGGAGGCCCGGAGGGAGGAGGAGCCGGCCACGGTGACGACCGGGATCGAGTCCGGGGAAGAACGTTTCCAGAAATCAGGAAAGATGAAAAACAGAATCCAAAAAAATAAAAGCGAACAAGTTCGCGACGGGGCGAGATCCGAAAACACGGTCAAAATCGGACGACGGCTTTTGCTTTTTTTTCTGGACGCCTTTTGCAAATCGTCGCTTGGGTTTAGGGAAGGAGGAGGAGGAGGGCAGCTGGATCGGCCGATTAGCCGCCCGGTTGATTGTTCAGTCGTTCAGCCAGTCAGTCAGATGGACAGCCGCTCTACATCGTCCTCCGGCGGCTTTTCACGCGAGAACAGCGCGGGTGCGATTGGTGCGCGCTCCCAAAAGGCGTCCGAAGCGCACACAGTGGCCTCTCGCGGATTCGCAAAAACAAAAACTGCTCAAATATGTACCTCCCGGGACGTATTTCGCGGTCTCCAGAAGCGTCCGTGGGGCTACATTTGCATAATGAGCTCGGGCTGGGAATTTTTCTGAGAATAGCGCTGTAGAGTGTATGATGACCAACCATATGTCCATATGACGCTTCTGCAGGTTATGGACATGTCTCCCCCAAAACTTTTTATTTTTTATTATTTTTTTATACAGTACAGTACAGTACAATTTTTTATGCTATAAACACCAGTAATGTTAGGCCTAATAATAAATATTTTCTGTTTACAGTGTACCTGTTACTTCTCTTAGCAGATTACTTTCACTGTAGAACATTGCATTGAAATGTAGATCTAAGCCTAAAGAACGAAGAGCTTTAGATTTAGAACAACCGTGTTTACATGCTATATCCAAGAGTGTTAAATTATGAAAGAAATGTTTGCCATTTGATGCAAATGCTTCATTCTGATGTGTGTTTACGGCATTTTGAATGCAGTTTTACATTTTGAAGGAGATGTGAGGCATTCTGCATTTTGTGTGCACTGTTTTGAGAATTGTGTGTAGAGCTTTGGAAAAAAAAAATATTCTGTTTTGAAAACTTGTGCAAGCAGTGGAAAAAAACTGTAATAAAGTCATCTGGAATGGCAAAGAAAGCGTTCTTGCAGGACTCCCAGAGTTCATCAAGACTCTTTAGATTCATCTTCAATGCCTCCTCCTTCATCTTACCCCTGACATGCTCAATAATGTTCATGCCTGGTGAATGGGCTGGCCAATCCTGGAGCACCTTGACCTTCTTTGCTTTCAGGAGCTTTGATGTGGAGGCTGAAGTATGAGAAGGAGCGCTGTCCTGCTGAAGAATTTGCCCTCTCCTGTGGTTTGAAATGTAATGGGCAGCACAAATGTCTTGATACCTCAGGCTGTTGATGTTGCCATCCACTCCGCAGATCTCTAACACGCCCCCATACTGGATGTTACCCCAAACCATGATTTTTCCTTCACCAAACTTGACTGATTCTAAGAAAATCTTGGGTCAATGTGGGTTCCATTAGATCTTCTGCAGTATTTGTGATGATTTGGATGCAGTTCAACAGATGATTCATCAGAAAAATCAACCTTCTGCCAATTTTCCAAATGATCAACTAGAAGTTAATATTTGTTGTTCTTACAACTGGGATCCATGACAAAACTTTTGTCAGGTAGTGTAAGTACATATTAGTTAAAACCACCTAATATAAAGTGGGACTGAAATAGAAAAAGAAGGATATACTATGAAAAATGTTTTGCATTAAAACTGCATTACACTCAGAACCAAAGCAGTTTAATTTACCAAAACTTCATCTGTTTTAAGCTACTTTGACACAATCTACACTGCAAAAAGCGCTATAGAACTAAAAAAAAAAAAATGAACTGAATTTAAAAATGTCCTGTTAAACATCCCTTGAAAAAGTCTTCAACTCTACATACATATTGCACTGACCTCTGGGATATTGTCCTCAGCGCTGCAGGCCACATGATAAGGAGGAAACGGTCGGGACCAGCCTGTGACTGTGCAGTTTCGACTCACTACACCTCCAACAATCAAGCACAGGTCAGAAGTCAGTCACATAAAGCACAATGCGATGCCTGCAAACGGTTTACAGTGGCGCCCCCAGAAAATTTTCTTAGGGGTGGCCAGAAGAGGCCGCACCAAATCTTGGGGTGGCACACAAAAAAAATAATGAATTCAGTGTAATGATATATTTTTGTTTCTGGTAAATGAAATAATGTAGTTTTTATTAATTTAATTAATTCTACTTGAAATATTGCAATTTATTCTTTGAAATAATTCAGCAAGTACATGTGCAAACCAAATAAAAATCTATGTTTATTTTAAAAACACTTTTCATACTGTATAAATAACTTCTTTTTTTACGTGCCTTTATTGTACATCATATGAGATATGCCATGTCTAAAATTAATGAAGATTAATGAGTTTATTATTCCCAGAGATGGGTTGCAGCTGGAAGGGCATCCACTGTGTCAAAATGTGCTAGATAAGTTGGCGGTTCATTCTGCTGTGGTGACCCTGGATTAATAAAGGGACTAAGCCGAAAAGAAAATGAATGAAAGAATAATGAGTTTATTAATTACCCAAACAAATGAACAAACTGAACAAAAGGCATTACTATATACACACTCACTATACCTAATAATATTATTTATCCATATTGCTTTTTGAACCATTTTATTAATGCAGCTTCTTCTATTGATGTAGCTTAAGGTAAATATTAAATAGCCATTGCTGTCTATTGAAGGTGTGTGCGTGCTGTCAAGGACGATCGGGGAGGGTAGTAGTGGTGGTTCTAGTTTAATTGACACCCTGGGCAAACCACCCTATACACCCCCACCTCTCTTGAATTGTTAGATTTGTTATTCAATAAATATAACAATTTATTTATATTTATTCTAAATAAATACAATTAATATTAATATACAATTATTATTCTAAATAAATAAAAGAAATCAGTCCTAAATATTACTGGAAAACAACAACTGGAGTGATATGCCAACATCACTTAAGAAACCTTTTGCATGAAAATTAATTATGACAATTCTAAAGAAAACAAAAAATGTATTATAGAATTATCTGTGGTCTTAGACCAGATCATGGCTGAGAAATCATGTTATGAAGTCTTACCTCCCTGAATCATTATCCCTCCTTTCTGCTTTAAAGGCATGCTTAGTGAAAGTAACATCATCATCATCATCATATTATATAAACTTTAAACGACTTTCAAAACTCGCTGCGTGCCGACACTTCTGCACAAAAGGCTGTTACTCCGGTTTCACGGCGCATGAGCGGTGCCTATTATGTCGGCGTGCATGCAAACAACCAACCGGGATTCACACAGGAGTGCGTGAGGCGCGCGGGAATGGTTTTCCGCGCGCATGCGTCAGTTTGCTTTCACCAGCATTGAACCAGAGGGGGAGGGCTACGTCAGTAACACCAACAATAATTTAGTGACTGCATTTTATTTATTTATTTATCTAATTATTGGGAATTTATGAGTTCATTTAAATCAATAATGTCAACCGCAAAATTATATTGGGGTGGCCACAGGGGTGGCCAGAGTTTACCGAGGGGTGGCCGTGGCCACCCCTGGCCACCCCTTGGAGGCGCCCCTGACGGTTTAATATGCTAATGCATTCACCAGCAAATTCATATTAAACCAACAAGCTGAAGTTGGCGTGTCGTGTGGCTTGCACCGTGTTTATTTTCCTTAAGGGATGGAGATGCAATGCATAAAATTAGGATGAACTACAGCAGAATGCGAAATGAGATCTGTATCCTTTTGTTTTTGAATCAGAGACACAGCGACAGAGTGATCCTTTAGTGGCCGGCCAATGAAACTGAAGCAGAGTTTCAGATCTCAGTTCAGTGTTGTTTGGCCAGGATTTAGGCTGGGTTTAGTCTGGCGGATCTGTGGAGACGTTATTGCATTGCCAGATATGAAAACCTGCCTCAGATTTACAAAAGCTTGAAATTGGAGATGTGTGTTTTGGCCTTTGAGGATACGCGTTGTATTCTCTGGGTAGATGTGTGTGCTGTTCAACCTCACTGGCTGAAACTAACATGTTTTCTCATACAGTGCTCAACATATACGAGTTCACTCCTCACAAACCTCTCATTTAGATTAGATGTGTTCTATAGCAAGCTTTACAATATTATTTTAGTGCATATTCATTAGATTAGTCAGTACTGAAGCCAAATCTGGAGCTAATCTAACAAAATAACTTATAATAATTGTTCAAATTTACCTTGGCTCAAGGGGTCAAACAAGAAAAAATAAGATCAAGAATCTTGGTGTGATTCTGGAGTCAGATATGAGTTTTGCAACACAGGCTCATTCTGAAAACGTAGTAACGCAGACATTTCTGGAGACCGCGAGTTATGTAGCCGGAGGTACGTATGGCTGCATTTAATTTTTTTAGGCAAATGCGACGCGGCGGTATGACGCCGTTCCTTTTGGCGCTTACCGGCTGACTGCTTACCTCTGTGTGGAGGGCTTTCCAGCCACAACCAGTTTATTCAGTTAGCTCGTCGTGTACGTCGGCGGACTTGTGACGTAAAGAGGAGTTGACAACGATGACGATGACAGGACTCGAAATTAACCTTTTTGATTGGTAGCAAACTAACTTTAAAAATTTAGGCGCTTCAGCCAAAATTTAGTCGCACCCACCAATTATGAGCACCGTTACTACAAGTTTTATACAAACATATTTATTGTATTTGAAATCAACACTAATCAAACTAACAAGCAAAAAAAAAAAAATTAAAGGGCACCTATGGTAAAAAATCTACTTTTCCATCTGTTTGGACAGATCTGTGTGTTGGTATAGTGTATAGACCGTCATACTGCGGTGATATGAACACATCCAGTGCTTTTTTTTTAATTTAACTACAAAAAAAAAAGGGTCGGCCAATTGGAGCTGTTTTCAAATCGATCGCACCATTACGTAGGTGTGCGATCCCCCCGCCCACCGAATTGATTGACAGCTGCGCGCATTAACATGTTCCGGTAGTCACGTGTATATGTCAACAAGACCAGACAGACATACACAAAGCAACCGGGAATAAAGCTCTGTTCTGTTCGCTAGGATCAGCAATCATCATCAAATGTGATTAAGAGTAAGTTTCACATGTTTAAAGTGTTTTAAAACAGAGTATGTGTGTAATTAATTACAGCGTTTTACTTCAGCTTTACTTCATCAGCACAGCTGCGTGTCAGAACAATTATAAAAGAAGACGCTTCAATCCCGGTTTGTGGAAGTTAAATCAAGTTTATTTTGTACATTAGCATAACAAATATCCACACAGTACTTGAGGTTAGCCTTAACTAAGCTAAGCGCGCTCTGTCTGCCTGCCTGTGTGTGTGTGTGTGTGTGTCATCTGTGGTGTGTGTGTGTGTGTGTGTGTGCGCGCGCTCGCGTTAACTTTGTAACGATATTGTGTGTGACTCATCAATGCAACTTCACAATACTGATTAGTAAAGGTTAGTTCTTACTGTAGTATCTCACAAACGCTACGTAAGACCTTCTTCCTTTAAGTCTGTCTGTTGTCTGACGCAGCTGAGGAAGGAGGCACGTAGTGGGCGAGAAAGTGGGCGGGAAAGACTCGTCTTAAAGGCGCAGTACGACAAAACCACCCCCTGCTGGAAATCAGTATAAAACAGCATCTTGTAAAAGGTATAATGAAAAATCTGATGGGTATTTTGATCTGAAACTTTATATACACATTCTAGAGACGCAAAAGACTTATATTAAATCTGAAAAAAGGGTTAACCTAGGTGCCCTTTAATACATATATGCAAGCGTGAGGAAAATATGTCTCAACGAAATCCCGTTATCACAAGAAAATACATTTTTATAACATAACTGAGTGACAACGGAGCGCTCACCGGCCCTGCACGCACTGCTTGAATGAAACTGTTAAGGATATAACTGTGCTGTTCTCACAAGTGCTGTCTGAAACTGCACTGATGCTTTTGACAAATACTGTGCCTTATTATATGCATACATGTTAATAGCAATACCGGTCTTTTTAGGAGTAGCGATGTTAGTTTACTCAGTGCAAGCCCGTTTGCGATGGTGTACGTGGTGTTAAATTTGACATATATTTGCCACTAGCACGGCGGACAGCATCTGCCGATTATATGAAGGATTAAACAGAAGCTCTCGTGCTAGATGTGGCAAACAGTTACCTGAAAACTCCATCCCACAGACTTTTCATAGCAGACTTGAAGCCAATGGAAGTCTTCTACTCTTGGAAAAGTGTAGATTGTGGATTAACATTCAGCACATGATCACTAGTAAGATGTGTCATTATTTGTAACCAGATGGTTTCTAAAACATAATCTGTCAAGTGTTATCTTCATTCTCATCTTCAGCGCTTTACAGTTTTTCACGGTAGTAGCTTACTCTGTCATTAGAAGCCAGAAGGCACTGAGTAATTGACAGCTGATATTAACCAATCATTCGCGTTCAGTGCTAGAGCAGTGGTGGGCCAATAAGAAGAGCGCGAAGGCGGGGCAAGCATTACGGACTTGGCTTTGTTTACTGCATCTGATATGACAACTGTTTTAAACCATTCCTGAGCGCTGCGTTTCGCGTTTCAAGTGCAGACAAAGAGCTTAGAGATGCATTCTGCGTGAATGTCTCCCGAATCCGTGCATGTGGTGAACATTTTGCAGTAAAAACTGGTCGCACACAACAATTTTAAGCACTCGCAGAAATGCTCCCAAATATTTTTTAAGGTCGCATAGATAAAATTTCGGGTGCATATGCGCCTAAATTGGTCGAAATTTCGAGCCCTGGATGAGGACCGGGTCCAAGTCCAGGGAAGAGCGGTTCCAAAAATCAGGTAAGACACAAGCACAATCCAAAAAATAAAATGAATAAGTTTATAACAGGGTGAGAATGTGTTAAAAAAAATCAGACAAGGGCATTTCTTTTTCTGGACAGCTTTTGTAAATCGTCGGTTGGGTTTAAGGAAGTTAGCGGGTGGGCAGGTCAATCGGTAAAATTGGTTGGGTTTAGGGAAGTAGGATGGTGGGTTGGTCGATTGGTCGGTCATGTTTATATTACATAGTAAATGACAAGTGTGAACTTGGATCACAAAAAAAGTAATAGTTGTCAATTCTTAACTAAAATCTGAACAAATAAGACTGATGTATATTTTGTTGGGATTGGACAATATTTATTAGGATTAAAGAAATACTAAGAAAATCACATTGAAAGGAATGCACATTATGTAAACAAATTACTTATGAGTTTGTATCTGTTCACAGTAGGAAATGCAGGCATGGATCCTATTCGAATTTATCAGAATGAAACATTTCTCAGTGACCCTCTTGCTGTGGGACGACAGCTCTACCCACTACATCACCGCGCCACCACCATGCATAATTCATATTTCATAATTCAAACATTTCCAATTATACTGAAACATAAATTTTATTCCAAAACATGATGTCCTTCTCTATTAAAATGATGTTAAATGAAGTTACTGTATAAATTACATTATGTTAAATTATGTCTTTGGCATGTTTTCCAAAGCAACTAATGACTTTAATATTTAAAACTGGAAAAATATTTGCCAATTAAAAATGTCATTTAAAGGGAAAACAAACTTTTTTTAACTTGCTAGCAAACATTTTATGCTAAGTGGAAAAAGTGTTTTCAGAAAGCAAAACTCATTATGTGTCTCAAGTTAATGTGTGTGTGTGTTACCTGTGTTGTTCTCGAAGAGAGAGAAAACAGCAGGACAGGGAGACTGGACAGTTTCACCCACCACAGCACTGGGCCAGCAGACCACTGAATCCCATACTGAAAGACAACCTACATGCACACAGGGATAGAGACACAGTTTGTGAATCATGAGCTGTTTTCCAAACAAATATCCCCACAAGATCTACTGGTATTATATATATATATATATATATATATATATATATATATATATATATACGAGCAATATCACATTCGTAGCAGTGCGATATGGCTGTATATCGGCACTGGTGGGAGGAGTGCGTTGGCACGAGGCTGCAGGCCCCCACCAGTGCCGATATACAGCCATATCGCACTGCTACGAGTGTGATATTGCATTTATACAACAGTTTGACGGCATAATTGTGTACTGTATATAAAAACTAAATCAAACATGGAGAGTCTCAAAAACCCTTTTGTATGAGGAACTACTTTCTTCCGGATTCAAATCATAAGCTGACAGTTAAACAGTTGAGCGTGCATCTTTTAAACTTTAGATCTGTAGTGTCTGCTTTTTGCTGGTTGTATGTGGGCGGAGTAATACACAAAGGGTAAAGAGGCTGTAGGAGTTCTGATATTGCAGAATATCGCACGGCTATTAGCCAATCAGATTTGAGAACCAGACAGAACTGTTGTATAAATATGTATAAATATATATATATATATATATATATATATATATATATATATATATATATATATATATATATATATATATATATATATATATATGTACCTTGTATTCATCACTTGTTTTCACAAAGAGACACACGCCCATATACACACACGTTTACATACAGTAAATGCACACACACATTTACACACACACACACACACACACACACACACACACACACACACACACACACACACACACACACACACACATATATATATATATATATATTCCCACACATACATACACATACACACATATAGTAGGTACGAAAAGTATTCAGATTCCCTTAAATGTGTTACTCTTTGTTATATTGCAGCAGTTTGCTAAAATCATTTAAGTTCTTTTTTTTATTTCATTTCAGAAAAACACAGAATTGTTGACATTTTTGCAGATTTATTGAAAAAGAAAAATATCACACGGCCCTCAGTATTTAGACCTTTTGCTCAGTATTGAGTAAAAGCACCCTTTAGCTCCAGCCATGAGTCTTTTTGGGGAAGATGCAACAAGTTTTTCACATCAGGATTTGGGGATCTTCTGCCATTCCCCCTTGCAGATCTTTTCCAGTTCTATCAGAGTAGATAGTACATGTTAGTGGACAGCCATTTTTACGTCTTTCCAGAGATGCTCAATGGGGTTTATGTCAGGGCTCTGGCTTCAGTCACAGAGTTGTTGTAAAGCCACTCCTTCATTATTTTAGCAGTGTGCTCAGGGTCATTATCTTGATGGAAGGTTAACCTTCGGCTCAGCACCCCATGAGCACTCAGGAGAAAGTTTTCATCCAGGATATCCCTGAAATTGGCCACATTTATCTTTTCCTCGATTACAACCAGTCATTCTGTTTCTGCAGCTTTGGGTTTTCTTTACCTCTCTTACCAAGGCTCTCTTGGACGGCCAGCTCTAGGAAGGGTTTTGGTCGTCCCAAACGCCTTCCAATTAAGCATTATGGAGGCCTCTGTGCTCTTCAGAGCCTTAAGTGTTGCAGAAACTTGTTTGTAACCTCTGCCAGATCTTTGCCTTGCCACAATTCTGAGTCTCTGAGCTCCTCAGGCAGTTCCTTTGACCTCATGATTCTCATTTGCTCTGACATGCATTGTGAGCTGTAAGGTCTTACAGACAGGTGTGTGACTTTCCGAATCAAATCCAATCAGAGTAATCAAACACAGCTGGACTCAAACAGAAGTGTAGAACAATCTCAAGGGTGATCAGAAGAAATGGACAGCACAGTTAACTATATCCGAGTCACAGCGTAGGGTTAATTTCAATTTTTTACTAATAAATCTGCAAAAATATCAACAATTCTGTGTTTTTCTGTCAATATGGGATGCTGTGTGTACATCAATGAGGAAAAAGACTAAATCCTTAAGGGATTTTAGCAAATGGCTGCAATATAAGAAAGAGTAAAAAATGTAAGGGCGTCTGAATTTTTTACGTACCCACTGTAAATAAACACACACTCACTTTCATACATATACACTCACACTCTCACACAAACATATAAATACACACACACACACAAAATAAGTTACTTTCTTTTTTTTGTTTTTTGTGTGTGTATGTGTGTGTGTGTGTGTGTGTGTGTGTGTGTGTGTGTGTGTGTGTGTGTGTGTGTGTGTGTGTGTGTGTGTGTGTGTGTGTGGCACAGCTAGAGCTGCTCTTCTTCAGTCTAGTTTGCTGTTGGATCAGCCCTAAACATCTGTGCATGTGAATCTAATTGCCAAACACGACTTCTCATCCAGTCCTCTGAGAAACGCGCACACATTACAGCATCTGCATTACAATGAGTGTGATCCCGAATTAACCTCCGTCTCCGAATGTCACTGACAGCTCTGCACGGCGTACAGAGATGTGCAGAGGTGACATCTCACGGGTCTGAGACATTTTCTGTAGGTCATTTACATAGAAAACACATCTCAAAAGGTTTAAAAGCCCTGTGAAATTAAATATTAGTATCAGCATGTTCGTTTGAGGATATCTGTAAGCTAGTGTGCTCCAAAACACAGATATAAACCTGATATAAACATCTAAAGCTTGTAGTTAGTCACTTCTGACAAAATGGATCAATGTTTTTTATCTCGTCACCACATTCTTGTTTCTCATCAAATCTAATCTTTCTACACTACCTGACAAAAGTCTTGTCGTCAATCCCAGTTGTAAGAGCAACAAATAATAACTTGACTTATAGTTGATCATTTGAAAAAGCGGCAGAAGGTCAATTTTTCTGATGAATCATCTGTTGAACTGCATCTCAATCTGCTCGAATATCTGCTCGAATCCGCATGATCCCAAGATTCTAAGAGAAATCAGTCAAGTTTGGTGAAGGAAAGATCATGGTTTGTGGTTACATTCAGTATGGGGGTGTGCGAGAGATCTGCGGAGTGGATGGCAACATCAACAGCCTGAGGTATCAAGACATTTGTGCTGCCCATTACATTACAAACCACAGGAGAGGGCAAATTCTTCAGCAGGATAGCGCTCCTTCTCATATTTCAGCCTCCACATCAAAGTTCTTGAAAGCAAAGAAGGTCAAGGTGCTCCAGGATTGGCCAGACCAGTCACCAGACATGAACATTATTGAGCATGTCTGGGGTACGATGGAGGAGGAGGCATTGAAAATGAATCCAAAGAATCTTGATGAACTCTGCGAGTCCTGCTAGAACGCTTTCTTTGTCATTCCAGATGACTTTATTATTAAGTGATTTGAGTCATTGCAGAGATGTATGGATGCAGTCCTCCAAGCTCATGATGGAGTCAGACACAATATTCATTCTGTTTCCACTGCAGCATGACTTTATGTTCTATACTGGACATTATTTCTGTAAAGTGACAAGACTTTTGTCTAAGCAAATTCAGACCTTACTGTCCTAATTAAATCATTCAAAATCAAGGCATGATCATATTTTATTTTGGCAAAGTAAGCGTAATCTAGAGGCCTTTGCCTTTCATATAAGTCACTTCTGATACAAAACAAAGTTTGTTGTTCCTAAAACTGGGATAGGTAACAAGACTTTTGTCAGATAGTGTAAATGGGTGTAACTTTAGTTTGAGAT
Organism: Danio rerio; assembly: GCF_052040795.2. Taxonomy (NCBI): domain Eukaryota; kingdom Metazoa; phylum Chordata; class Actinopteri; order Cypriniformes; family Danionidae; genus Danio; species Danio rerio. The sequence continues at coordinate 43,407,353 of NC_141043.1, read as the reverse complement.
GTGGGGGAAGGACTCAAAATGCATCCCACTTTCTGCATTTACATACACAGTAAATATATTTTAGGTTCTACAATAATACAAATCCAGAACAAAATTACTAATTAAACACATTTAGTTTAAATTAATATTTTACAACCAAAAAATAAATAATAATAATAACTTACTAATTTAAAAAATAAACTTTGTATAGTGAATCACTATCTTGTAATATCAATTGCAGATATTAACATATCTGACACAGTGTTTCCTCTAGGACTTTTTCAAGCTTTGGCGGCAGGTAATTTTTACACCGATCTACCAACTACCTGTTGCGCTATTTTTAAGTGGCAAATGTCATGAGCGCAGTATTACAAGTCGAGATCACATTTATATAATAGCCTACAGCATGCGAATCTCTTTGCTTGCACGCCGTTTTCCTCTGCTCATACACAAAACTTCTTGCACGCCCCTCAATTATACACCGCTCAAGTGCAGCACATGCGCAGATCTTCTTGTGCGCTTTCAAATAAACGCTGCTTAAGTGCGAATTAGTGAGTTTATGTAACAAGTATGTCTCAAACATTTATTAGATTTGCTTGGAATATTTATGAATGTCTCAAATAGACCTACAGAGCTGCATTAATGCGTCCTGAAGTAAAGTGAAACGGCAATACGCCGTGTTGTAATTCACTTATCTTTTTAATACGTTTTGGTGCGATTATAACCCGCTATTTTAAAAAGCAGGACTGAATGTTTTGAGTAAAAAGCTGTAATCTAGCCTTGGCGGGATCAATTTTGGCGTGGCGCCCCGTCATGGAGGCATGATTGTAGCGGAAACCATGTGACATGATAGCATCACGAATTTGCTACAGATTTGTCGGCTGCACATCAATGATGCGAATCTCTCATTCCACCACATCCCAAAGGTGCTCTATTGGATTGAGTTCTGGTGACTGTGGAGGCCATTTGAGTACAGTGAACTCATTGTCATGTTCAAGAAACCAGTCTGAGATGATTCATGCTCTATGACATGGCGGGTTATCCTGCTGGGAGTAGCCATCAGAAGATGAGTACACTGTGGTCATAAAAGGATGGACATGGTCAGAAACAATACTCAGGTAGGCTGTGGTGTTGTCAATTGGTACTAATGGGGTCCAAAGTGTGCCAAGAAAATATCCCTCACACCATTACACCACCACCAGCCTGAACCATTATACAAGGAAGGATGGATTTATGATTTCATGCTGCTGACCCCAAATTCTGACCCTACCATCCGAATGCCGCAGCAGAAATCGAGACTCATCAGACCAGGCAACACCTTTTTAATCTTCTATTGTCTAATTTTGGTGAGCCTGTGCGAATTGCAGCCTCAGTTTTCTGTTCTTAGCTGACAGAAGTGGCACCTGGTGTGGTCTTCTGCTGCTGTAGCCCATCCGCCTCAAGGTTGGGCGTGTTGTGCATTCAGAGATGCTCTTCTGCATGTCTCGGTTGTAACGAGTGCTTATTTGAGTTACTGTTGCCTTTCTATCAGCTGGAACCAGTCCGACCATTCTCCTCTGACCTCTGGCATCAACAACACATTTGCACCCCCAGAATTGCTACTAAGTGGATATTTTTTCTTTTTCGGACCATTCTCTGTAAACTCTAGAGATGGTTGTGCGTGGAAGTGCGTCTGGCACTAACAACCATGACAGGTTCAGAGTCACCTAAATCACCTTACTTCCTCATTCTAATGCTCGGTTTGGACTGCAGCAGATCGTCTTGACCATGTCTACATGCCTAAATGCATTGAGTTGCTGCCGTGTGATTGGCTGATCAGAAATTTGCGCTAACGAGCAGTTGGACAAGCGTACCTAATAAAGTGGCCTGTGAGTGTATAATGATGGTTTGTCCTGTTAACAATCAAAAGGGGGCTAATAATATTGACCTTAAAACATTTTTATTCAAGTTGAAATAAAACAAATAAGACTTTCTAAAGAATAAAACTATTACAGTAAATACTGTGAAAATTTCCTTGCTCTGTTAATCACCATTTTGGAAATATTTCAAAAAGAAAAGTAAATCACAGGAGGGCGAATTAGTTTGACTTCAACTGTATGTTGAAGTTTGTTTTTGTTGTTTCAGTATTTTCTAATGAGCCTGTTGGAAATGAAGCTACACTTCAGACTCAGCCATGAAGGTATAGACAAAAATCAGCCATCTCATTAGCTCTCAGTGCAATCTCAACGCTGTTTACCGTTCATCTGACATCCTGCACACACACATCTTCATCATCTCATCAGGAGCTGCTGTTTATTTGTACCTGAGGAGCTGCTGAGGTTCCCCAGATCTGTGATCTCTCGCAGACACCGCTGTTCATCTCTCGCCAGCTGAAAGATATATTCACACTCGGGATGCAAACTACACAACACCTGCCGAGACACAGAATTAAGCAAGTGAGCATTGAAATGCAGGTATATACGCATACACATCCATCTCTAGACACTCGACAGAAATTACAATCAATTGTGGACGCAGTTCTGACCCACTTTTCAGAAGAAAAAAGAGATGAGAGGGTGTATTCGTGCGAGGCTGTGCTCCTGATTGCATTAGCCGGAAGGTGAAATTTCTTCTTTTTCAATATATGGTTATTATATGTTATGAAAGACTGATGCTGCGTTTCATTTCAGACAAGTGAACTGGCTTCTATACTGGCTACTAGACATACTGCACATTATTAAGGTGAAGAAAAAACTACTTTATAATAACTAATAATACACTGTCACGCCATCTCCAGGTAAGAGGAAAGTCCTTACCCCTGATTAAGGAGGTCAAGTATCTTGGGGTTTTGTTCACGAGTGGGGAAAGGATGGAACGTGAGATTGACAGGCGGACTGGTGCAGCGGCAGCAGTAATGCGGTTGATTTACTGGTTCGTTGTGATAAAAGTAAAAGCTGAGCCGAAAGTAAAAGCTCTTGATTTACTGGTCAATCTAACTTCCAACTCTCACCTATGATCATGAGCGAAAGAACAAGATCTGGGATACATAAGGCTGAAATTAGTTTCCTGCCCAGGGTGGCAGGGTGCGTCATAGATACTAGCTCAGGTATATTCTTGGCTCTCAGCCCATCTGGCTCAGGTTTAGGTTTGCATTCCAGTATTGCCTTTGCTAAATTTTTCTAGTATGGTTATATGGGTTTACATGCATTGTCATAATGGTATACACTGCAAAAAATGCTTTTCTTACTTGGATTTTTTGTCTTGTTATTAGTCGAAATATCTAACATCTAATATCTATATCTAATATCTAATATCTTCCTAAATCAAGAAGAATTTTCTAGACAAGCAAAACATACTGTCTTGTTTTGAGAAATATTATGCCAATATTAAGTGAGTTTTTCCGTAAAACAAGCTAAATAATCTGCCAATGGGGTAAGCAAAATAATCTTACGTCAAAAGAAAAAACAAGATTAATTTGCTTACCCCATTGGCAGATTATTTTACTTGTTTTAAGGAACAACTCACTTAAAATTGGCATTTTATTTCTCAAAACAAGACAATTAGTTTTGCTTGTCTAGAAAATGCTTCTTGATATAAGAAATTTTAGATATTTAGACTAGAAATAAGACAAAAAATCTAAGCAAGAAAAGCATTTTTTGCAGTGTAATAACTTGATAATATGTTACTTTCCTGAATGCCTTTAAGATATGTACAGTGCATCCGGAAAGTATTCATAGCGCTTCACTTTTTCCACATTTTTTATGTTACAACCTTATTCCGAAGTGGATTCAATTCATTTATTTCCTCAACATTCTACACACAACACTCCATAATGACAATGTGAAAGAAGAGTTTTTGAAAATGTTGCAAATTTATTAAAAATAAAATAGCTAAAAAAAGTCACATGTACATCAGTATTCACAGCCTTTGCTCAATACTTTGTTGATGCACATTTGGCAGCAATTACAGCCTCAAGTCTTTTTGAATATGATGCCACAAGCTTGGCACAGCTGTCTTTGGGAATTTTTGCAGTACCTCTCAAGCTCTATCAGGCTGGATGGGAAGCAACGGTGTTCAGCCGTTTTTAGATCTCTCTAGAGATGCTCAATAGGATTTAGTTCTGGGCTCCGGCTGGGCCACTCAAGGACATCCACCAAATTGTTGTGAAGTCACTCCATTGATATTTTGGAGGTGTGTTTTGTTTCATTGTCCTGCAGGAAGATGAACCGTCGCCCCAGTCTGAGGTCAAGAGCACTCTGAAGCAGGTTTTCATTCAGGATGTCTCTGTACATTGCTGCATTCATCTTTCTCTCTATTCTGACTAGTCTTCCAGTTCCTGCTGCTGAAGTACATCCCCACAGCATGATGCTGTCACCACCTCGGTTCACTGTAGGGATGGTGTTAGCCTGGAGATGAGCGGTGTCTTGGTTTCTCCAAACTTAATGCCTGGCTGATAAGCGAGTAAGGGAACGGCATCATATCACCCCGTAGCATTCGTTTTGAAGATGAAATGCAGCCATACATTCCTCCGGCTACATAATTCGTGATCTACAGAAATGTATACAGGGCTACGTATTCAGAATGACGCTGTGCTGCATCTTACAGTGCAATTATCAATGTACCCCTATATACATTCCTAAAAAGCGCCAAATATATCCAGAAGTTTTGCCGTTTTTTTGTAGAATCCACCATTAGCCGCTGTGTATGCTTTTTGAAATATCAAATTTCACTCGTGAGTGCCATTCGTGCCTGCTGTTCTCGCGTAAATCCACGTAAAAATCGCGTAAAGAGTTTTTTGAGTGTTTTTAAATCAACACTAGTTAATTTATGACATTAAGAACTGCAAATGTGCTTAAAGTATTTTAAAATATTTGAACTAAATATGCAAATGAGGT